>NW_027476089.1:4670000-4672500 GCF_051020955.1 Megalopta genalis | reverse complement strand
GAACAACAAGAACAACAAGAACAACAAGAACAACAAGAACAACAAGAACAACAAGAGCAACAAGAACAACAAGAACAACAAGAACAACAAGAACAACAAGAACAACAAGAACAACAAGTACAACAAGAACAACAACAACATGAACAACAAGAACATCAACAACCAGAACAACAAGAACAACAACAACAACAAAAACAGGAACAACAACAACAAGAACAACTAGAACAACAACAACAAAAACAACAAGAACATCAAGAACAGCACGAACAACAAGAACAACAAGAAGAAGAAGAACAACAACAACAAGATCAACAAGAACAACAAGATCAACAAGAACAACAAGAACAACAAGAACAACAAGAACAACAAGAACAACAAGAACAACAAGAACAACAAGAACAAGAACAGCAAGAACAACAACAACAAGAACTACATGAACAACAACAACAAGAACGACAAGAACATCATCAACAAGAACAACAAAAACAACAACAACATGAACAACAAGAACAACAAGAACAGCAAGAACAACAAGAACAACAAGAACAACAAGAACAAGAACAGCAAGGACAACAACAACAAGAACTACATGAACGTCAACAACAAGAATAACAAGAACAACAACAACATGTACCACAAGAACATCAACAACCAGAACAACCAGAACAACAAGAACAACAAGAGCAACAAGAGCAACAAGAGCCAGAATAGCAACAAGAACAACAAGAACAACAAGAACAACAAGAACAACAAGAACAGCAAGAACAACAAGAACAACAAGAACAACAAGAACAACAAGAACAACAAGAATAAGGACAGCAAGGTCAACAACAACAAGAACTACATGAACGTCAACAACAAGAATAACAAGAACAACAACAACATGAACGACAAGAACATCAACAACCGGAACAACCAGAACAACAACAACAAGAACAACAACAACATGAACAACAAGAACATCAACAACCAGAACAACAAGAACAACAACAACAACAAAAACAGGAACAACAACAACAACATCAAGAACAACAACAAGAACAACAAGAACAAGAACAACAAGAACAACAACAACATGTACAACAAGAACATCAACAACCAGAACAACAAGAACAACAAGAACAACAAGAACAAGAACAACAAGAACAACAAGAACAACAAGAACAACAACAACATGAACCACAAGAACATCAACAGCCAGAACAACCAGAACAACAAGAACAACAAGAGCAACAAGAGCAACAAGAACAACAAGAACAACAAGAACAACAAAAACAACAAGAACAACAAGAAAAACAAGAACAACAAGAACAACAAGAACAACCTGAACAACAAGAACAACAACAACAAGAACAACAAGAACAACAAGAACAGCAAGAAAAACAAGAACAACAAGAACAACAAGAACAACAAGAACATCAAGAACAACAAGAACAACAAGAGCAACAAGAACAACAAGAACAACAAGAACAACCTGAACAACAACAACAAGAACAACAACAAGAACAACAAGAACAACAACAACAAGTACAACAAGAACAACAACAACATGAACAACAAGAACATCAACAACCAGAACAACAAGAACAACAACAACAACAAAAACAGGAACAACAACAACAACATCAAGAACAACAACAAGAACAACAAGAACAAGAACAACAAGAACCACAACAACATGAACAACAAGAACATCAACAACCAGAACAACAAGAACAACAAGAAGAACAAGAACAACAAGAACAACAAGAACAACAAGAACAACAAGATCAATAAGAACAACAAGAACAACAAGAACAACAAGAACAACAAGAACAACAAGAACAACAAGAACAACAAGAACAACAAGAACAACAAGAACAACAAGAACAACAAGAACAACAAGAACAACAAGAACAACAAGAACAACAAGAACAACAAGAACAACAAGAACAACAAGAACAACAAGAACAACAAGAACAACAAGAACAACAAGAACCACAAGAACAACAAGAACAACAAGAACAACAACAACAACAAGAACAACAAGAACAACAAGAACGACAAGAACGACAAGAACAACATCAACAAGAACAACAAAAACAACAAGAACAACAACAACAAGAACAACAAGAACAACAAGAACAACAAGAACAACAAGAACAACAAGAACAACAAGAACAACAACAACAACAAGAACAACAAGAACAAAAAACAACAAAAACAGGAACAACAACAACAACAACAACAACAATAACAACAACAAGAACAACAAGAACAACAAGAACAACAAGAACAACAAGAACAACAAGAACAACATGAACAACAAGAACAACAAGAATAACAAGAACAACAAGAACAACAAGAACAACAAGAACATCAAGAACATCAAGAACAACAAGAACAACAAGAACGACAAGAACAACAACAAGAACAACTAGAACAAGAACAACAAGAACAACAAGAACAACAAGAACAACCTGAACAACAAGAACAACAAGAACAACAAGAACAACAAGAA
>NW_027476089.1:4660000-4667500 GCF_051020955.1 Megalopta genalis | reverse complement strand
ACAAGATCAACAAGAACAACAAGAACAACAAGAACAACAAGAACAACAAGAACAACAAGAACAACAAGAACAACAAGAACAAGAACAGCAAGAACAACAACAACAAGAACTACATGAACAACAACAACAAGAACGACAAGAACATCATCAACAAGAACAACAAAAACAACAACAACATGAACAACAAGAACAACAAGAACAGCAAGAACAACAAGAACAACAAGAACAACAAGAACAAGAACAGCAAGGACAACAACAACAAGAACTACATGAACGTCAACAACAAGAATAACAAGAACAACAACAACATGTACCACAAGAACATCAACAACCAGAACAACCAGAACAACAAGAACAACAAGAGCAACAAGAGCAACAAGAGCCAGAATAGCAACAAGAACAACAAGAACAACAAGAACAACAAGAACAACAAGAACAGCAAGAACAACAAGAACAACAAGAACAACAAGAACAACAAGAACAACAAGAATAAGGACAGCAAGGTCAACAACAACAAGAACTACATGAACGTCAACAACAAGAATAACAAGAACAACAACAACATGAACGACAAGAACATCAACAACCGGAACAACCAGAACAACAACAACAAGAACAACAACAACATGAACAACAAGAACATCAACAACCAGAACAACAAGAACAACAACAACAACAAAAACAGGAACAACAACAACAACATCAAGAACAACAACAAGAACAACAAGAACAAGAACAACAAGAACAACAACAACATGTACAACAAGAACATCAACAACCAGAACAACAAGAACAACAAGAACAACAAGAACAAGAACAACAAGAACAACAAGAACAACAAGAACAACAACAACATGAACCACAAGAACATCAACAGCCAGAACAACCAGAACAACAAGAACAACAAGAGCAACAAGAGCAACAAGAACAACAAGAACAACAAGAACAACAAAAACAACAAGAACAACAAGAAAAACAAGAACAACAAGAACAACAAGAACAACCTGAACAACAAGAACAACAACAACAAGAACAACAAGAACAACAAGAACAGCAAGAAAAACAAGAACAACAAGAACAACAAGAACAACAAGAACATCAAGAACAACAAGAACAACAAGAGCAACAAGAACAACAAGAACAACAAGAACAACCTGAACAACAACAACAAGAACAACAACAAGAACAACAAGAACAACAACAACAAGTACAACAAGAACAACAACAACATGAACAACAAGAACATCAACAACCAGAACAACAAGAACAACAACAACAACAAAAACAGGAACAACAACAACAACATCAAGAACAACAACAAGAACAACAAGAACAAGAACAACAAGAACCACAACAACATGAACAACAAGAACATCAACAACCAGAACAACAAGAACAACAAGAAGAACAAGAACAACAAGAACAACAAGAACAACAAGAACAACAAGATCAATAAGAACAACAAGAACAACAAGAACAACAAGAACAACAAGAACAACAAGAACAACAAGAACAACAAGAACAACAAGAACAACAAGAACAACAAGAACAACAAGAACAACAAGAACAACAAGAACAACAAGAACAACAAGAACAACAAGAACAACAAGAACAACAAGAACAACAAGAACAACAAGAACAACAAGAACAACAAGAACCACAAGAACAACAAGAACAACAAGAACAACAACAACAACAAGAACAACAAGAACAACAAGAACGACAAGAACGACAAGAACAACATCAACAAGAACAACAAAAACAACAAGAACAACAACAACAAGAACAACAAGAACAACAAGAACAACAAGAACAACAAGAACAACAAGAACAACAAGAACAACAACAACAACAAGAACAACAAGAACAAAAAACAACAAAAACAGGAACAACAACAACAACAACAACAACAATAACAACAACAAGAACAACAAGAACAACAAGAACAACAAGAACAACAAGAACAACAAGAACAACATGAACAACAAGAACAACAAGAATAACAAGAACAACAAGAACAACAAGAACAACAAGAACATCAAGAACATCAAGAACAACAAGAACAACAAGAACGACAAGAACAACAACAAGAACAACTAGAACAAGAACAACAAGAACAACAAGAACAACAAGAACAACCTGAACAACAAGAACAACAAGAACAACAAGAACAACAAGAACAACAAGAACAACAAGAACAACAAGAACAACAAGAACAACAAGAACAACAAGAACAACAACAACAAGAACAACAAGAACAACAAGAACAACAAGAACAACAAGAACAACAAGAACAACAAGAACAACAAGAACAACAAGAACAACAAGAACAACAACAACAAGAACAACAAGAACAACAAGAACAACAAGAACAACAAGAACAACAAGAACAACAAGAACAACAACAACAACAACAAGAACAACAAGTACAAAAAACAACAAAAACAGGAACAACAACAACAACAACAACAATAACAACAACAAGAACAACAAGAACAGCAAGAACAACAAGAACAACAAGAACAACAAGAACAACAAGAACAACAAGAACAACAAGAACAACAAGAACAACAAGAACAACAAGAATAACAAGAACAACAAGAACAACAAGAACAACAAGAACATCAACAACCAGAACAACAAGAACAACAACAAGAACAACTAGAACAACAAGAACAACAAGAGCAACAAGAACAACAAGAACAACAAGAACAACAAGAACAACAAGAACAACAAGAACAACAAGAACAACAAGAACAACAAGAACAACAAGAACAACAAGAACAACAAGAACAACAAGAACAACAAGAACAAGAACAGCAAGAACAACAACAACAAGAACTACATGAACAACAACAACAAGAACGACAAGAACATCATCAACAAGAACAACAAAAACAACAACAACATGAACAACAAGAACAACAAGAACAGCAAGAACAACAAGAACAACAAGAACAACAAGAACAAGAACAGCAAGGACAACAACAACAAGAACTACATGAACGTCAACAACAAGAATAACAAGAACAACAACAACATGTACCACAAGAACATCAACAACCAGAACAACCAGAACAACAAGAACAACAAGAGCAACAAGAGCAACAAGAGCCAGAATAGCAACAAGAACAACAAGAACAACAAGAACAACAAGAACAACAAGAACAGCAAGAACAACAAGAACAACAAGAACAACAAGAACAACAAGAACAACAAGAATAAGGACAGCAAGGTCAACAACAACAAGAACTACATGAACGTCAACAACAAGAATAACAAGAACAACAACAACATGAACGACAAGAACATCAACAACCGGAACAACCAGAACAACAACAACAAGAACAACAACAACATGAACAACAAGAACATCAACAACCAGAACAACAAGAACAACAACAACAACAAAAACAGGAACAACAACAACAACATCAAGAACAACAACAAGAACAACAAGAACAAGAACAACAAGAACAACAACAACATGTACAACAAGAACATCAACAACCAGAACAACAAGAACAACAAGAACAACAAGAACAAGAACAACAAGAACAACAAGAACAACAAGAACAACAAGAACAACAACAACATGAACCACAAGAACATCAACAGCCAGAACAACCAGAACAACAAGAACAACAAGAGCAACAAGAGCAACAAGAGCAACATGAACAACAAGAACAACAAGAACAGCAAGAACAACAAGAACAACAAGAACAACAACAACAGGAACAACAAGAACAACGAGAACAGCAAGAACAACAAGAACAAGAACAGCAAGAGCAACAACAACAAGAACTACATGAACAACAAGAACATCAACAACCAGAGCAACAAGAACAACAACAACAAGAACAACTAGAACAACAACAACAAGAACAACAAGAACAACAAGAACATCAAGAACAACAAGAACAACAAGAACAACAAGAACTACAAGAACAACAAGAACATCAAGAACAACAAGATCTACAAGAACAACAAGAACGACAAGAACAGCAGGTACAACAAGAACAACAAGAACAACCTGAACAACAACAACAAGAACAACAACAAGAACAACAAGAACAACAACAACAACGACAACATGAACAACAAGAACCACTAGAACAAGAACAACAAGAACAACAAGAACAACAAGAACAACAAGAACAACAAGAGCAACAAGAACAACAAGAACAGCAAGAACAGCAAGAACAACAACAACAACAACAAGAACAAAAAGAACAAAAAGAACAACAAGAACAACAAGAACAACAAGAACAACAAGAACAACAAGAACAACAAGAACAACAAGAACAACAAGAACAACAAGAACAACAAGAACAACAAGAACATCAAGAGCAACAAGAACAACAAGAACAACAAGAAAAGCAAGAACAACAAGAATAACAAGAACAACAAGAACAACAAGAACAACAAGAACAACAAGAACAACAAGAACAACAAGAACAACAAAAACAACAAGAACAACAAGAAAAACAAGAACAACAAGAACAACAAGAACAACCAGAACAACAAGAACAACAACAACAAGAACAACAAGAACAACAAGAACAACAAGAACAACAAGAACAGCAAGAAAAACAAGAACAACAAGAACAACAAGAACAACAAGAACATCAAGAACAACAAGAACAACAAGAGCAACAAGAGCAACAAGAACAACAAGAACAACAAGAACAACCTGAACAACAACAACAAGAACAACAACAAGAACAACAAGAACAACAACAACAAGTACAACAAGAACAACAACAACATGAACAACAAGAACATCAACAACCAGAACAACAAGAACAACAACAACAACAAAAACAGGAACAACAACAACAACATCAAGAACAACAACAAGAACAACAAGAACAAGAACAACAAGAACCACAACAACATGAACAACAAGAACATCAACAACCAGAACAACAAGAACAACAAGAAGAACAAGAACAACAAGAACAACAAGAACAACAAGAACAACAAGATCAATAAGAACAACAAGAACAACAAGAACAACAAGAACAACAAGAACAACAAGAACAACAAGAACAACAAGAACAACAAGAACAACAAGAACAACAAGAACAACAAGAACAACAAGAACAACAAGAACAACAAGAACAACAAGAACAACAAGAACAACAAGAACAACAAGAACCACAAGAACAACAAGAACAACAAGAACAACAACAACAAGAACAACTAGAAGAACAAGAACAACAAGAACAACAAGAACAACAAGAACAACAAGAACAACAAGAACAACAAGAACAACAAGAACAACAAGAACAACAAGAACAACAAGAACAACAAGAACAACAAGAACGACAAGAACGACAAGAACAACATCAACAAGAACCACAAAAACAACAAGAACAACAACAACAAGAACAACAAGAACAACAAGAACAACAAGAACAACAAGAACAACAAGAACAACAACAACAACAAGAACAACAAGAACAAAAAACAACAAAAACAGGAACAACAACAACAACAACAACAACAATAACAACAACAAGAACAACAAGAACAACAAGAACAACAAGAACAACAAGAACAACAAGAACAACAAGAACAACAAGAACAACAAGAACAACAAGAACAACAAGAATAACAAGAACAACAAGAACAACAAGAACAACAAGAACATCAACAACCAGAACATCAAGAACAACAACAAGAACATCAACAACCAGAACAACAAGAACAACAACAAGAACAACTAGAACAAGAACAACAAGAACAACAAGAACAACAAGAACATCAAGAACATCAAGAACAACAAGAACAACAAGAACGACAAGAACAACAACAAGAACAACTAGAACAAGAACAACAAGAACAACAAGAACAACAAGAACAACCTGAACAACAAGAACAACAAGAACAACAAGAACAACAAGAACAACAAGAACAACAAGAACAACAACAACAAGAACAACAAGAACAACAAGAACAACAAGAACAACAAGAACAACAAGAACAACAAGAACAACAAGAACAACAAGAACAACAACAACAAGAACAGCAAGAACAACAAGATCAACAAGAACAACAAGAACAACAAGAACAGCCGGTACAACAAGAACAACAAGAACAACCTGAACAACAACAACATGAACAACAAGAACATCAACAACCAGAACAACAAGAAGAACAAAAAGAACAAGAACAACAAGGACAACAAGAACAACAAGAACAACAAGAACAACAAGAACAACAAGAACAACAAGAACAACAAGAACAACAAGAACAACAAGAACGACAAGAACAACAAGAACAACAAGAATAAGGACAGCAAGGTCAACAACAACAAGAACTACATGAACGTCAACAACAAGAATAACAAGAACAACAACAACATGAACGACAAGAACATCAACAACCGGAACAACCAGAACAACAACAACAAGAACAACAAGAACAACAACAACATGAACAACAAGAACATCAACAACCAGAACAACAAGAACAACAACAACAACAAAAACAGGAACAACAACAACAACATCAAGAACAACAACAAGAACAACAAGAACAAGAACAACAAGAACAACAACAACATGTACAACAAGAACATCAACAACCAGAACAACAAGAACAACAAGAACAACAAGAACAACAAGAACAACAAGAACAAGAACAACAAGAACAACAAGAACAACAAGAACAACAAGAACAACAACAACATGAACCACAAGAACATCAACAGCCAGAACAACCAGAACAACAAGAACAACAAGAGCAACAAGAGCAACAAGAGCAACATGAACAACAAGAACAACAAGAACAACAAGAACAACAAGAACAACAAGAACAACAAGAACAACAAGAACAACAAGAACAACAAGAACAACAAGAACAACAAGAACAACAAGAACAACAAGAACAACAAGAACAACAAGAACAACAAGAACAACAGGAACAACAAGAACAACAAGAACATCAAGAACAACAAGAACAACAAGAACAAGAACAACAACAACAAGAACTACATGAACAACAACAACAAGAACGACAAGAACAACATCAACAAGAACAACAAAAACAACAACAACATGAACAACAAGAACAACAAGAACAGCAAGAACAACAAGAACAACAAGAACAACAAGAACAAGAACAGCAAGGACAACAACAACAAGAACTACATGAACGTCAACAACAAGAATAACAAGAACAACAACAACATGTACCACAAGAACATCAACAACCAGAACAACCAGAACAACAAGAACAACAAGAGCAACAAGAGCCACAATAGCAACAAGAACAACAAGAACATCAAGAACAACAAGAACAACAAGAACAGCAAGAACAACAAGAACAACAAGAACAACAAGAACAACAAGAACAACAAGAATAAGGACAGCAAGGTCAACAACAACAAGAACTACATGAACGTCAACAACAAGAATAACAAGAACAACAACAACATGAACGACAAGAACATCAACAACCGGAACAACCAGAACAACAACAACAAGAACAACA
>NW_027476089.1:4642500-4655000 GCF_051020955.1 Megalopta genalis | reverse complement strand
CAACAACATCAAGAACAACAACAAGAACAACAAGAACAAGAACAACAAGAACCACAACAACATGAACAACGAGAACATCAACAACCAGAACAACAAGAACAACAAGAAGAACAAGAACAACAAGAACAACAAGAACAACAAGAACAACAAGAACAACAAGATCAATAAGAACAACAAGAACAACAAGAACAACAAGAACAACAAGAACAACAAGAACAACAAGAACAACAAGAACAACAAGAACAACAAGAACAACAAGAACAACAAGAACAACAAGAACAACAAGAACAACAAGAACAACAAGAACAACAAGAACAACAAGAACAACAAGAACAACAAGAACAACAAGAACAACAAGAACAACAAGAACAACAAGAACAACAAGAACAACAAGAACAACAAGAACAACAAGAACAACAAGAACAACAAGAACAACAAGAACAACAAGAACAACAAGAACAACAAGAACAACAAGAACAACAAGAACAACAAGAACAACAAGAACAACAAGAACAACAAGAACAACAAGAACAACAAGAACAACAAGAACAACAAGAACAACAGGAACAACAAGAACAACAAGAACATCAAGAACAACAAGAACAACAAGAACAAGAACAACAACAACAAGAACTACATGAACAACAACAACAAGAACGACAAGAACAACATCAACAAGAACAACAAAAACAACAACAACATGAACAACAAGAACAACAAGAACAGCAAGAACAACAAGAACAACAAGAACAACAAGAACAAGAACAGCAAGGACAACAACAACAAGAACTACATGAACGTCAACAACAAGAATAACAAGAACAACAACAACATGTACCACAAGAACATCAACAACCAGAACAACCAGAACAACAAGAACAACAAGAGCAACAAGAGCCACAATAGCAACAAGAACAACAAGAACATCAAGAACAACAAGAACAACAAGAACAGCAAGAACAACAAGAACAACAAGAACAACAAGAACAACAAGAACAACAAGAACAACAAGAACAAGGACAGCAAGGACAACAACAACAAGAACTACATGAACGTCAACAACAAGAATAACAAGAACAACAACAACAAGTACAACAAGAACAACAACAACATGAACAACAAGAACATCAACAACCAGAACAACAAGAACAACAACAACAACAAAAACAGGAACAACAACAACAACATCAAGAACAACAACAAGAACAACAAGAACAAGAACAACAACAACAAGAACAACTAGAACAACAACAACAAAAACAACAAGAACATCAAGAACAGCACGAACAACAAGAACAACAAGAAGAAGAAGAACAACAACAACAAGATCAACAAGAACAACAAGAACAACAAGAACAACAAGAACAACAAGAACAACAAGAACAAGAACAGCAAGAACAACAACAACAAGAACTACATGAACAACAACAACAAGAACGACAAGAACAACATCAACAAGAACAACAAAAACAACAACAACATGAACAACAAGAACAACAAGAACAGCAAGAACAACAAGAACAACAAGAACAACAAGAACAAGAACAGCAAGGACAACAACAACAAGAACTACATGAACGTCAACAACAAGAATAACAAGAACAACAACAACATGTACCACAAGAACATCAACAACCAGAACAACCAGAACAACAAGAACAACAAGAGCAACAAGAGCAACAAGAGCCACAAGAGCAACAAGAACAACAAGAACAACAAGAACAACAAGAACAACAAGAACAACAAGAACAACAAGAACAACAAGAACAACAAGAACAACAAGAACAACAAGAACAACAAGAACAACAAGAACAACAAGAACAACAAGAACAACAAGATCAACAACAACAACAACAAGAACAAAAAGAACAACAAGAACAATAAGAACAACAAGAACAACAAGAACAACAAGAACAACAAGAACAACAAGAACAACAAGAACAACAAGAACAACAAGAACATCAAGAACAACAAGAGCAACAAGAACAACAAGAAAAGCAAGAACAACAAGAACAACAAGAACAACTAGAACAACAAGAACAACAAGAGCAACAAGAACAACAAGAACAACAACAACAAGAACGACAAGAACAACAAGAACAAGAACAACATGAACAACAGGATCAACAAGAACAACAAGAACAACAAGAACAACAAGAACAACAACAACAAGAACAACAACAACAAGATCAACAAAAACAACAACAACATGAACAACAAGAACAACTAGAACAACAACAACAACAAAAACAACAAGAACATCAAGAACAGCACGAACAACAAGAACAACAAGAAGAAGAAGAACAACAACAACAAGATCAACAAGAACAACAAGAACAACAAGAACAACAAGAACAACAAGAACAACAACAACAACAACAACAAGAACAACAAGAACAACAAGAACAATAAGAAGAACAAGAACAACAAGAACAACAAGAACAACAAGAACAACAAGAACATCAAGAACAACAAGAGCAACAAGAACAACAAGAACAACAAGAACAACAAGAACAACAACAACAGGAAAAACAAGAACAACAAGAACAGCAAGAACAACAAGAACAAGAACAGCAAGAGCAACAACAACAAGAACTACATGAACAACAACAACAAGAACGACAAGAACAACATCAACAAGAACAACAAAAACAGCAAGAACAACAACAACAATAACAACAAGAACAAGAACAACAACAACATGAACGACAAGAACATCAACAACCAGAACAACAAGAAGAACAACAACAACAAAAACAGGAACAACAACAACAAGAACAAGAACAACAACAAGAACAACAATAACAGCACCAAGAAGAACAACAACAACAAAAACAGGAACAACAACAACAAGAACAAGAACAGCAACAAGAACAACAAGAACAACAATAACAGCACCAAGATGAACAACAAGAACATCAACAACCAGAACAACAAGAACAACAAGAACAACAAGAACAACAAGAACAACAAGAACAACAAGAACATCAAGAACAACAAGAACAACAAGAACAACAAGAGCAACAAGAACAACAAGAACTACAAGAACAACGAGAACAACAAGAACAACAAGAACAACAAGAGCAACAAGAACAACAAGAACAACAAGAACAACAAGAACAACAAGAACAACAAGAAAAACAAGAACAACAAGGACAACAAGAACAACAAGAACAACAAGAACAACAAGAACAACAAGTACAACAAGAACATCAAGAACAACAAGAACAACAAGAACAACAAGAACAACAAGAACAACAAGAACAACAAGAACAACAAGAACAACAAGAACAACAAGAACAACAAGAACAACAAGAACAACAAGAACAACAAGAGCAACAAGAACAACAAGAACGACAAGAACAACAAGAACAACAAGAACAACAAGAACAACAAGAACAACAACAACAAGAACAACTAGAACAACAAGAACAACAAGAACAACAAGAACAACAAGAACAACAAGAACAACAAGAACAACAAGAACAACAAGAACAACAAGAACAACAAGAACATCAAGAACAACAAGAACAACAAGAACGACAAGAACAGCCGGTACAACAAGAACAACAAGAACAACCTGAACAACAACAACAACAAGAACAACAAGAACAACAACAACAACAACATGAACAACAAGAACAACAAGAAGAACAAGAACAACAAGAACAACAAGAACAACAAGAACAACAAGAACAACAAGAACAACAAGAACAACAAGAACAACAAGAACAACAAGAACAACAAGAACAACAAGAACAACAAGAACAACAAGAACAACAAGAACAACAAGAACAACAAGAACAACAAGAACAACAAGAACAACAAGAACAACAAGAACAACAAGAACAACAAGAACAACTAGAACAACAAGAGCAACAAGAACAACAAGAACAACAAGAGCAACAAGAACAACAAGAACAACAAGAACAACAAGAACAACAAGAACAACAAGTACAACAAGAACAACAACAACATGAACAACAAGAACATCAACAACCAGAACAACAAGAACAACAACAACAACAAAAACAGGAACAACAACAACAACATCAAGAACAACAACAAGAACAACAAGAACAAGAACAACAACAACAAGAACAACTAGAACAACAACAACAAAAACAACAAGAACATCAAGAACAGCACGAACAACAAGAACAACAAGAAGAAGAAGAACAACAACAACAAGATCAACAAGAACAACAAGATCAACAAGAACAACAAGAACAACAAGAACAACAAGAACAACAAGAACAACAAGAACAACAAGAACAACAAGAACAACAAGAACAAGAACAGCAAGAACAACAACAACAAGAACTACATGAACAACAACAACAAGAACGACAAGAACAACATCAACAAGAACAACAAAAACAACAACAACATGAACAACAAGAACAACAAGAACAGCAAGAACAACAAGAACAACAAGAACAACAAGAACAAGAACAGCAAGGACAACAACAACAAGAACTACATGAACGTCAACAACAAGAATAACAAGAACAACAACAACATGTACCACAAGAACATCAACAACCAGAACAACCAGAACAACAAGAACAACAAGAGCAACAAGAGCAACAAGAGCCACAATAGCAACAAGAACAACAAGAACAACAAGAACAACAAGAACAACAAGAACAGCAAGAACAACAAGAACAACAAGAACAACAAGAACAACAAGAACAACAAGAATAAGGACAGCAAGGTCAACAACAACAAGAACTACATGAACGTCAACAACAAGAATAACAAGAACAACAACAACATGAACGACAAGAACATCAACAACCGGAACAACCAGAACAACAACAACAAGAACAACAAGAACAACAACAACAAGAACAACAAGAACAACAAGAACAACAACAACAAGAACAACAAGAACAACAAGAACAACAAGAACAACAAGAACAACAACAACAACAACAAGAACAACAAGTACAAAAAACAACAAAAACAGGAACAACAACAACAACAACAGCAATAACAACAACAAGAACAACAAGAACAACAAGAACAACAAGAACAACAAGAACAACAAGAACAACAAGAACAACAAGAACAACAAGAACAACAAGAACAACAAGAACAACAAGAACAACAAGAACAACAAGTATAACAAGAACAACAAGAACAACAAGAACAACAAGAACATCAGCAACCAGAACAACAAGAACAACAACAAGAACATCAACAACCAGAACAACAAGAACAACAACAAGGACAACTAGAACAAGAACAACAAGAACAACAAGAACAACAAGAACATCAAGAACAACAAGAACAACAAGAACAACAAGAACAACAAGAACATCAAGAACAAGAAGAACAACAAGAACGACAAGAACAGCCGGTACAACAAGAACAACAAGAACAACCTGAACAACAAAAACAACAAGAACAACAAGAACAACAACAACAACAACAACATGAACAACAAGAACAACAAGAAGAACAAGAACAACAGGAAGAACAAGAACAACAAGAACAACAAGAACAACAAGAACAACAAGAACAACAAGAACAACAAGAACAACAAGAACAACAAGAACAACAAGAACAACAAGAACAACAAGAACAACAAGAACAACAAGAACAACAAGAACAACAAGAACAACAAGAACAACAAGAACAACAAGAACAACAAGAACAGCCGGTACAACAAGAACAACAAGAACAACCTGAACAACAACAACATGAACAACAAGAACATCAACAACCACAACAACAAGAAGAACAAAAAGAACAAGAACAACAAGAACAACAAGAACAACAAGAACAACAAGAACAACAAGAACAACAAGAACAACAAGAACAACAAGAACAACAAGAACAACAAGAACAACAAGAACAACAAGAACAACAAGAACAACAAGAACAACAAGAACAACAAGAACAACAAGAACAACAAGGACAACAAGAACAACAAGAACAACAAGAACAACAAGAACAACAAGAACAACAAGAACAACAAGAACAACAAGGACAACAAGAACAACAAGAACAACAAGGACAACAAGAACAACAAGGACAACAAGAACAACAAGGACAACAAGAACAACAAGAACAACAAGAACAACAAGAACAACAAGAACATCAAGAACAACAAGAACAACAAGAACAACAAGAACATCAAGAACAACAAGAACAACAAGAGCAACAATATCAACAAGAAGAACAAGAACAACCTGAACAACAACAACAAGAACAACAAGAACAACAAGAACAACAAGAACAACAAGAACAACAAGAACAACAAGAACAACAAGAACAACAAGAACAACAAGAACAACAAGAACAACAAGAACAACAAGAACAACAAGAACAACAAGAACAACAAGAACAACAAGAACAACAAGAACAACAAGAACAACAAGAACAACAAGAACAAGAACAACAACAACAAGAACTACATGAACAACAACAACAAGAACGACAAGAACAACATCAACAAGAACAACAAAAACAACAACAACATGAACAACAAGAACAACAAGAACAGCAAGAACAAGAAGAACAACAAGAACAACAAGAACAAGGACAGCAAGGACAACAACAACAAGAACTACATGAACGTCAACAACAAGAATAACGAGAACAACAACAACAAGTACAACAAGAACAACAACAACATGAACAACAAGAACATCAACAACCAGAACAACAAGAACAACAACAACAACAAAAACAACAACAACAAAAACAACATCAAGATCAACAACAAGAACAACAAGAACAAGAACAACAACAACAAGAACAACTAGAACAACAACAACAAAAACAACAAGAACATCAAGAACAGCACGAACAACAAGAACAACAACAAGAAGAAGAACAACAACAACAAGATCAACAAGAACAACAAGAACAACAAGAACAACAAGAACAACAAGAACAACAAGAACAACAAGAACAAGAACAGCAAGAACAACAACAACAAGAACTACATGAACAACAACAACAAGAACGACAAGAACAACATCAACAAGAACAACAAAAACAACAACAACATGAACAACAAGAACAACAAGAACAGCAAGAACAACAAGAACAACAAGAACAACAAGAACAAGAACAGCAAGGACAACAACAACAAGAACTACATGAACGTCAACAACAAGAATAACAAGAACAACAACAACATGTACCACAAGAACATCAACAACCAGAACAACCAGAACAACAAGAACAACAAGAGCAACAAGAGCAACAAGAGCCACAAGAGCAACAAGAACAACAAGAACAACAAGAACAACAAGAACAACAAGAACAACAAGAACAACAAGAACAACAAGAACAACAAGAGCAACAAGAACAACAAGAACAACAAGAACAACAAGAACAACAAGAACAACAAGAACAACAAGAACAACAAGAACAACTAGAACAACAAGAACAACAAGAACAACAAGAACAACAAGAACAACAAGAACAACAAGAACAACAAGAACAACAACAACAAGAACAACTAGAACAACAACAACAAGAACAACAAGAACAACAAGAACATCAAGAACAACAAGAACAACAAGAACAACAAGAACAACAAGAACAACAAGAACATCAAGAACAACAAGATCAACAAGAACAACAAGAACGACAAGAACAGCCGGAACAACAAGAACAACAAGAACAACCTGAACAACAACAACAAGAACAACAACAAGAACAACAACAAAAACAACAAAAACAACATGAACAACAAGAACCACTAGAACAAGAACAACAAGAACAACAAGAACAACAAGAACAAGAAGAACAACAAGAACAACAAGAGCAACAAGAACAACAAGAACAACAAGAACAACAAGAACAACAAGAACAACAAGAACAACAAGAACAACAAGAACAACAAGAACAACAAGAACAACAAGAACAACAAGAACAACAAGAACAACAAGAACAACAAGAACAACAAGAACAACAAGAACAACAAGATCAACAACAACAACAACAAGAACAAAAAGAACAACAAGAACAATAAGAACAACAAGAACAACAAGAACAACAAGAACAACAAGAACAACAAGAACAACAAGAACAACAAGAACAACAAGAACAACAAGAACATCAAGAACAACAAGAACAACAAGAACAACAAGAGCAACAAGAACAACAAGAACTACAAGAACAACGAGAACAACAAGAACAACAAGAACAACAAGAGCAACAAGAACAACAAGAACAACAAGAACAACAAGAACAACAAGAACAACAAGAAAAACAAGAACAACAAGGACAACAAGAACAACAAGAACAACAAGAACAACAAGAACAACAAGTACAACAAGAACATCAAGAACAACAAGAACAACAAGAACAACAAGAACAACAAGAACAACAAGAACAACAAGAACAACAAGAACAACAAGAACAACAAGAACAACAAGAACAACAAGAACAACAAGAACAACAAGAACAACAAGAGCAACAAGAACAACAAGAACAACAAGAACAACAAGAACAACAAGAACAACAAGAACAACAAGAACAACAACAACAAGAACAACTAGAACAACAAGAACAACAAGAACAACAAGAACAACAAGAACAACAAGAACAACAAGAACAACAAGAACAACAAGAACAACAAGAACAACAAGAACAACAAGAACATCAAGAACAACAAGAACAACAAGAACGACAAGAACAGCCGGTACAACAAGAACAACAAGAACAACCTGAACAACAACAACAACAAGAACAACAAGAACAACAACAACAACAACATGAACAACAAGAACAACAAGAAGAACAAGAACAACAAGAACAACAAGAACAACAAGAACAACAAGAACAACAAGAACAACAAGAACAACAAGAACAACAAGAACAACAAGAACAACAAGAACAACAAGAACAACAAGAACAACAAGAACAACAAGAACAACAAGAACAACAAGAACAACAAGAACAACAAGAACAACAAGAACAACAAGAACAACAAGAACAACAAGAACAACAAGAACAACAAGAACAACAAGAACAACAAGAACAACAAGAACAACAAGAACAACTAGAACAACAAGAGCAACAAGAACAACAAGAACAACAAGAGCAACAAGAACAACAAGAACAACAAGAACAACAAGAACAACAAGAACAACAAGTACAACAAGAACAACAACAACATGAACAACAAGAACATCAACAACCAGAACAACAAGAACAACAACAACAACAAAAACAGGAACAACAACAACAACATCAAGAACAACAACAAGAACAACAAGAACAAGAACAACAACAACAAAAACAACAAGAACATCAAGAACAGCACGAACAACAAGAACAACAAGAAGAAGAGGAACAACAACAACAAGATCAACAAGAACAACAAGATCAACAAGAACAACAAGAACAACAAGAACAACAAGAACAACAAGAACAACAAGAACAACAAGAACAACAAGAACAAGAACAGCAAGAACAACAACAACAAGAACTACATGAACAACAACAACAAGAACGACAAGAACAACATCAACAAGAACAACAAAAACAACAACAACATGAACAACAAGAACAACAAGAACAGCAAGAACAACAAGAACAACAAGAACAACAAGAACAAGAACAACAAGGACAACAACAACAAGAACTACATGAACGTCAACAACAAGAATAACAAGAACAACAACAACATGTACCACAAGAACATCAACAACCAGAACAACCAGAACAACAAGAACAACAAGAGCAACAAGAGCAACAAGAGCCACAATAGCAACAAGAACAACAAGAACAACAAGAACAACAAGAACAACAAGAACAGCAAGAACAACAAGAACAACAAGAACAACAAGAACAACAAGAACAACAAGAATAAGGACAGCAAGGTCAACAACAACAAGAACTACATGAACGTCAACAACAAGAATAACAAGAACAACAACAACATGAACGACAAGAACATCAACAACCGGAACAACCAGAACAACAACAACAAGAACAACAAGAACAACAACAACAAGAACAACAAGAACAACAAGAACAACAAGAACAACAACAACAAGAACAACAAGAACAACAAGAACAACAAGAACAACAACAACAACAACAAGAACAACAAGTACAAAAAACAACAAAAACAGGAACAACAACAACAACAACAGCAATAACAACAACAAGAACAACAAGAACAACAAGAACAACAAGAACAACAAGAACAACAAGAACAACAAGAACAACAAGAACAACAAGAACAACAAGAACAACAAGAACAACAAGAACAACAAGAACAACAAGTATAACAAGAACAACCAGAACAACAAGAACAACAACAAGAACATCAACAACCAGAACAACAAGAACAACAACAAGGACCATTAGAACAAGAACAACAAGAACAACAAGAACAACAAGAACATCAAGAACAACAAGAACAACAAGAACAACAAGAACATCAAGAACAACAAGAACAACAAGAGCAACAATATCAACAAGAAGAACAAGAACAACCTGAACAACAACAACAAGAACAACAAGAACAACAAGAACAACAAGAACAACAAGAACAACAAGAACAACAAGAACAACAAGAACAACAAGAACAACAAGAACAACAAGAACAACAAGAACAACAAGAACAACAAGAACAACAAGAACAACAAGAACAACAAGAACAACAAGAACAACAAGAACAACAAGAACAACAAGAACAACAAGAACAAGAACAACAACAACAAGAACTACATGAACAACAACAACAAGAACGACAAGAACAACATCAACAAGAACAACAAAAACAACAACAACATGAACAACAAGAACAACAAGAACAGCAAGAACAAGAAGAACAACAAGAACAACAAGAACAAGGACAGCAAGGACAACAACAACAAGAACTACATGAACGTCAACAACAAGAATAACGAGAACAACAACAACAAGTACAACAAGAACAACAACAACATGAACAACAAGAACATCAACAACCAGAACAACAAGAACAACAACAACAACAAAAACAACAACAACAAAAACAACATCAAGATCAACAACAAGAACAACAAGAACAAGAACAACAACAACAAGAACAACTAGAACAACAACAACAAAAACAACAAGAACATCAAGAACAGCACGAACAACAAGAACAACAAGAAGAAGAAGAACAACAACAACAAGATCAACAAGAACAACAAGAACAACAAGAACAACAAGAACAACAAGAACAAGAACAGCAAGAACAACAACAACAAGAACTACATGAACAACAACAACAAGAACGACAAGAACAACATCAACAAGAACAACAAAAACAACAACAACATGAACAACAAGAACAACAAGAACAGCAAGTACAACAAGAACAACAAGAACAACAAGAACAAGAACAGCAAGGACAACAACAACAAGAACTACATGATCGTCAACAACAAGAATAACAAGAACAACAACAACATGAACGACAAGAACATCAACAACCGGAACAACCAGAACAACAACAACAAGAACAACAAGAACAACAACAACATGAACAACAAGAACATCAACAACCAGAACAACAAGAACAACAACAACAACAAAAACAGGAACAACAACAACAACATCAAGAACAACAACAAGAACAACAAGAACAAGAACAACAAGAACAACAACAACATGTACAACAAGAACATCAACAACCAGAACAACAAGAACAACAAGAACAACAAGAACAACAAGAACAAGAACAACAAGAACAACAAGAACAACAAGAACAACAAGAACAACAAGAACAACAAGAACAACAAGAACAACAAGAATAAGGACAGCAAGGTCAACAACAACAAGAACTACATGAACGTCAACAACAAGAATAACAAGAACAACAACAACATGAACGACAAGAACATCAACAACCGGAACAACCAGAACAACAACAACAAGAACAACAAGAACAACAACAACATGAACAACAAGAACATCAACAACCAGAACAACAAGAACAACAACAACAACAAAAACAGGAACAACAACAACAACATCAAGAACAACAACAAGAACAACAAGAACAAGAACAACAAGAACAACAACAACATGTACAACAAGAACATCAACAACCAGAACAACAAGAACAACAAGAACAACAAGAACAACAAGAACAACAAGAACAAGAACAACAAGAACACCAAGAACAACAAGAACAACAAGAACAACAACAACATGAACCACAAGAACATCAACAGCCAGAACAACCAGAACAACAAGAACAACAAGAACAACAAGAACAACAAGAACAACAAGAACAACAAGAACAACAAGAACAACAAGAACAACAAGAACAACAAGAATAACAAGAACAACAAGAACAACAAGAACAACAAGAACATCAACAACCAGAACAACAAGAACAACAACAAGAACATCAACAACCAGAACAACAAGAACAACAACAAGAACAACTAGAACAAGAACAACAAGAACAACAAGAACAACAAGAACATCAAGAACAACAAGAACAACAAGAACAACAAGAACTACAAGAACAACAAGAACAACAA
>NW_027476089.1:4627500-4632500 GCF_051020955.1 Megalopta genalis | reverse complement strand
ATCAACAACCAGAACAACCAGAACAACAAGAACAACAAGAGCAACAAGAGCAACAAGAGCCAGAATAGCAACAAGAACAACAAGAACAACAAGAACAACAAGAACAACAAGAACAACAAGAACAGCAAGAACAACAAGAACAACAAGAACAACAAGAACAACAAGAATAAGGACAGCAAGGTCAACAACAACAAGAACTACATGAACGTCAACAACAAGAATAACAAGAACAACAACAACATGAACGACAAGAACATCAACAACCGGAACAACCAGAACAACAACAACAAGAACAACAAGAACAACAACAACATGAACAACAAGAACATCAACAACCAGAACAACAAGAACAACAACAACAACAAAAACAGGAACAACAACAACAACATCAAGAACAACAACAAGAACAACAAGAACAAGAACAACAAGAACAACAACAACATGTACAACAAGAACATCAACAACCAGAACAACAAGAACAACAAGAACAACAAGAACAACAAGAACAAGAACAACAAGAACAACAAGAACAACAAGAACAACAAGAACAACAACAACATGAACCACAAGAACATCAACAGCCAGAACAACCAGAACAACAAGAACAACAAGAGCAACAAGAGCAACAAGAGCAACATGAACAACAAGAACAACAAGAACAACAAGAACAACAAGAACAACAAGAACAACAACAACAGGAACAACAAGAACAACGAGAACAGCAAGAACAACAAGAACAAGAACAGCAAGAGCAACAACAACAAGAACTACATGAACAACAAGAACATCAACAACCAGAGCAACAAGAACAACAACAACAAGAACAACTAGAACAACAACAACAAGAACAACAAGAACAACAAGAACATCAAGAACAACAAGAACAACAAGAACAACAAGAACTACAAGAACAACAAGAACATCAAGAACAACAAGAACAACAAGAACAACAAAACAACAAGATCAATAAGAACAACAAGAACAACAAGAACAACAAGAACAACAAGAACAACAAGAACAACGAGAACAACAAGAACAACAAGAACAACAAATACAACAAGAACAACAAGAACAACAAGAACAACAAGAACAACAAGAACAACAAGAACAACAAGAACAACAAGAACAACAAGAACAACAAGAACAACAAGAGCAACAAGAACAACAAGAACAACAAGATCAACAAGAACAACAAGAACAACAAGAACAACAAGAACAACAACAACAACAACAAGAACAAAAAGAACAAAAAGAACAACAAGAACAACAAGAACAACAAGAACAACAAGAACAACAAGAACAACAAGAACAACAAGAACAACAAGAACAACAAGAACAACAAGAACATCAAGAGCAACAAGAACAACAAGAACAACAAGAAAAGCAAGAACAACAAGAATAACAAGAACAACAAGAACAACAAGAACAACAAGAACAACAAGAACAACAAGAACAACAAAAACAACAAGAACAACAAGAAAAACAAGAACAACAAGAACAACAAGAACAACAAGAACAACAAGAACAACAACAACAAGAACAACAAGAACAACAAGAACAGCAAGAAAAACAAGAACAACAAGAACAACAAGAACAACAAGAACATCAAGAACAACAAGAACAACAAGAGCAACAAGAACAACAAGAACAACAAGAACAACCTGAACAACAACAACAAGAACAACAACAAGAACAACAAGAACAACAACAACAAGTACAACAAGAACAACAACAACATGAACAACAAGAACATCAACAACCAGAACAACAAGAACAACAACAACAACAAAAACAGGAACAACAACAACAACATCAAGAACAACAACAAGAACAACAAGAACAAGAACAACAAGAACCACAACAACATGAACAACAAGAACATCAACAACCAGAACAACAAGAACAACAAGAAGAACAAGAACAACAAGAACAACAAGAACAACAAGAACAACAAGAACAACAAGATCAATAAGAACAACAAGAACAACAAGAACAACAAGAACAACAAGAACAACAAGAACAACAAGAACATCAAGAACATCAAGAACATCAAGAACATCAAGAACAACAAGAACAACAAGAGCAACAAGAACAACAAGAACAACAAGAACAACCTGAACAACAACAACAAGAACAACAACAAGAACAACAAGAACAACAACAACAAGTACAACAAGAACAACAACAACATGAACAACAAGAACATCAACAACCAGAACAACAAGAACAACAACAACAACAAAAACAGGAACAACAACAACAACATCAAGAACAACAACAAGAACAACAAGAACAAGAACAACAAGAACCACAACAACATGAACAACAAGAACATCAACAACCAGAACAACAAGAACAACAAGAAGAACAAGAACAACAAGAACAACAAGAACAACAAGAACAACAAGAACAACAAGATCAATAAGAACAACAAGAACAACAAGAACAACAAGAACAACAAGAACAACAAATACAACAAGAACAACAAGAACAACAAGAACAACAAGAACAACAAGAACAACAAGAACAACAAGAACAACAAGAACAACAAGAACAACAAGAACAACAAGAACAACAAGAACAACAAGAACCACAAGAACAACAAGAGCAACAAGAACAACAACAACAAGAACAACTAGAAGAACAAGAACAACAAGAACAACAAGAACAACAAGAACAACAAGAACAACAAGAACAACAAGAACAACAAGAACAACAAGAACAACAAGAACAACAAGAACAACAAGAACAACAGGAACAACAAGAACAACAAGAACGACAAGAACGACAAGAACAACATCAACAAGAACAACAAAAACAACAAGAACAACAACAACAAGAACAACAAGAACAACAAGAACAACAAGAACAACAAGAACAACAAGAACAACAAGAACAACAAGAACAACAAGAACAACAAGAACAAAAAACAACAAAAACAGGAACAACAACAACAACAACAATAACAACAACAAGAACAACAAGAACAACAAGAACAACAAGAACAACAAGAACAACAAGAACAACAAGAACAACAAGAACAACAAGAACAACAAGAACAACAAGAACAACAAGAACAACAAGAATAACAAGAACAACAAGAACAACAAGAACAACAAGAACATCAACAACCAGAACAACAAGAACAACAACAAGAACATCAACAACCAGAACAACAAGAACAACAACAAGAACAACTAGAACAAGAACAACAAGAACAACAAGAACAACAAGAACATCAAGAACATCAAGAACAACAAGAACAACAAGAACGACAAGAACAACAACAAGAACAACTAGAACAAGAACAACAAGAAGAACAAGAACAACAAGAACAACCTGAACAACAAGAACAACAAGAACAACAAGAACAACAAGAACAACAAGAACAACAAGAACAACAAGAACAACAAGAACAACAACAACAAGAACAACAAGAACAACAAGAACAACAAGAACAACAACAACAAGAACAACAAGAACAACAAGAACAACAAGAACAACAAGAACAACAACAACAACAACAAGAACAACAAGTACAAAAAACAACAAAAACAGGAACAACAACAACAACAACAACAATAACAACAACAAGAACAACAAGAACAGCAAGAACAACAAGAACAACAAGAACAACAAGAACAACAAGATCAACAAGAACAACAAGAACAACAAGAACAACAAGAACAACAAGAATAACAAGAACAACAAGAACAACAAGAACAACAAGAACAACAAGAGCAACAAGAACAACAAGAACAACAAGAACAACAAGAACAACAAGAACAACAAGAACAACAAGTACAACAAGAACAACAACAACATGAACAACAAGAACATCAACAACCAGAACAACAAGAACAACAACAACAACAAAAACAGGAACAACAACAAGAACAACAAGAACAAGAACAACAACAACAAGAACAACTAGAACAACAACAACAAAAACAACAAGAACATCAAGAACAGCGCGAACAACAAGAACAACAAGAAGAAGAAGAACAACAACAACAAGATCAACAAGAACAACAAGATCAACAAGAACAACAAGAACAACAAGAACAACAAGAACAACAAGAACAACAAGAACAACAAGAACAACAAGAACAACAAGAACAACAAGAACAAGAACAGCAAGAACAACAACAACAAGAACTACATGAACAACAACAACAAGAACGACAAGAACAGCATCAACAAGAACAACAAAAACAACAACAACATGAACAACAAGAACAACAAGAACAGCAAGAACAACAAGAACAACAAGAACAACAAGAACAAGAACAGCAAGGACAACAACAACAAGAACTACATGAACGTCAACAACAAGAATAACAAGAACAACAACAACATGTACCACAAGAACATCAACAACCAGAACAACCAGAACAACAAGAACAACAAGAGCAACAAGAGCAACAAGAGCCAGAATAGCAACAAGAACAACAAGAACAACAAGAACAACAAGAACAACAAGAACAACAAGAACAGCAAGAACAACAAGAACAACAAGAACAACAAGAACAACAAGAATAAGGACAGCAAGGTCAACAACAACAAGAACTACATGAACGTCAACAACAAGAATAACAAGAACAACAACAACATGAACGACAAGAACATCAACAACCGGAACAACCAGAACAACAACAACAAGAACAACAAGAACAACAACAACATGAACAACAAGAACATCAACAACCAGAACAACAAGAACAACAACAACAACAAAAACAGGAACAACAACAACAACATCAAGAACAACAACAAGAACAACAAGAACAAGAACAACAAGAACAACAACAACATGTACAACAAGAACATCAACAACCAGAACAACAAGAACAACAAGAACAACAAGAACAAGAACAACAAGAACAACAAGAACAACAAGAACAACAAGAACAACAACAACATGAACCACAAGAACATCAACAGCCAGAACAACCAGAACAACAAGAACAACAAGAGCAACAAGAGCAACAAGAGCAACA
>NW_027476089.1:4582500-4625000 GCF_051020955.1 Megalopta genalis | reverse complement strand
CCAGAACAACAAGAAGAACAAAAAGAACAAGAACAACAAGAACAACAAGAACAACAAGAACAACAAGAACAACAAGAACAACAAGAACAACAAGAACAACAAGAACAACAAGAACAACAAGGACAACAAGAACAACAAGAACAACAAGAACAACAAGAACAACAAGAACAACAAGAACAACAACAACAAGAACAACAAGAACAGCAAGAACAACAAGAACAACAAGAACATCAAGAACAACAAGAACAACAAGAGCAACAAGAACAACAAGAAGAACAAGAACAACCTGAACAACAACAACAAGAACAACAACAAGAACAACAACAACAACAAGTACAACAAGAACAACAAGAACATGAACAACAAGAACATCAACAACCAGAACAACAAGAACAACAACAACAACAAAAACAGGAACAACAACAACAACATCAAGAACAACAACAAGAACAACAAGAACAAGAACAACAAGAACCACAACAACATGAACAACAAGAACATCAACAACCAGAACAACAAGAACAACAAGAAGAACAAGAACAACAAGAACAACAAGAACAACAAGAACAACAAGATCAATAAGAACAACAAGAACAACAAGAACAACAAGAACAACAAGAACAACAAGAACAACAAGAACAACAAGAACAACAAGAACAACAAGAACAACAAGAACAACAAGAACAACAAGAACAACAAGAACAACAAGAACAACAAGAACAACAAGAACAACAAGAACAACAAGAACAACAAGAACAACAAGAACAACAAGAACAACAAGAACAACAAGAACAACAAGAACAACAAGAACAACAAGAACAACAAGAACAACAAGAACAACAAGAACAACAAGAACAACAAGAACAACAAGAACAACAAGAACAACAAGAGCAACAAGAACAACAAGAACAACAAGAACAACAAGAACAACAAGAAAAACAAGAACAACAAGTACAACAAGAACAACAACAACATGAACAACAAGAACATCAACAACCAGAACAACAAGAACAACAACAACAACAAAAACAGGAACAACAACAAGAACAACAAGAACAAGAACAACAACAACAAGAACAACTAGAACAACAACAACAAAAACAACAAGAACATCAAGAACAGCGCGAACAACAAGAACAACAAGAAGAAGAAGAACAACAACAACAAGATCAACAAGAACAACAAGATCAACAAGAACAACAAGAACAACAAGAACAACAAGAACAACAAGAACAACAAGAACAACAAGAACAACAAGAACAACAAGAACAACAAGAACAAGAACAGCAAGAACAACAACAACAAGAACTACATGAACAACAACAACAAGAACGACAAGAACAGCATCAACAAGAACAACAAAAACAACAACAACATGAACAACAAGAACAACAAGAACAGCAAGAACAACAAGAACAACAAGAACAACAAGAACAAGAACAGCAAGGACAACAACAACAAGAACTACATGAACGTCAACAACAAGAATAACAAGAACAACAACAACATGTACCACAAGAACATCAACAACCAGAACAACCAGAACAACAAGAACAACAAGAGCAACAAGAGCAACAAGAGCCAGAATAGCAACAAGAACAACAAGAACAACAAGAACAACAAGAACAACAAGAACAACAAGAACAGCAAGAACAACAAGAACAACAAGAACAACAAGAACAACAAGAATAAGGACAGCAAGGTCAACAACAACAAGAACTACATGAACGTCAACAACAAGAATAACAAGAACAACAACAACATGAACGACAAGAACATCAACAACCGGAACAACCAGAACAACAACAACAAGAACAACAAGAACAACAACAACATGAACAACAAGAACATCAACAACCAGAACAACAAGAACAACAACAACAACAAAAACAGGAACAACAACAACAACATCAAGAACAACAACAAGAACAACAAGAACAAGAACAACAAGAACAACAACAACATGTACAACAAGAACATCAACAACCAGAACAACAAGAACAACAAGAACAACAAGAACAAGAACAACAAGAACAACAAGAACAACAAGAACAACAAGAACAACAACAACATGAACCACAAGAACATCAACAGCCAGAACAACCAGAACAACAAGAACAACAAGAGCAACAAGAGCAACAAGAGCAACATGAACAACAAGAACAACAAGAACAACAAGAACAACAAGAACAACAAGAACAACAACAACAGGAACAACAAGAACAACGAGAACAGCAAGAACAACAAGAACAAGAACAGCAAGAGCAACAACAACAAGAACTACATGAACAACAAGAACATCAACAACCAGAGCAACAAGAACAACAACAACAAGAACAACTAGAACAACAACAACAAGAACAACAAGAACAACAAGAACATCAAGAACAACAAGAACAACAAGAACAACAAGAACTACAAGAACAACAAGAACATCAAGAACAACAAGAACAACAAGAACAACAAAACAACAAGATCAATAAGAACAACAAGAACAACAAGAACAACAAGAACAACAAGAACAACAAGAACAACAAGAACAACAAGAACAACAAGAACAACAAATACAACAAGAACAACAAGAACAACAAGAACAACAAGAACAACAAGAACAACAAGAACAACAAGAACAACAAGAACAACAAGAACAACAAGAACAACAAGAGCAACAAGAACAACAAGAACAACAAGATCAACAAGAACAACAAGAACAACAAGAACAACAAGAACAACAACAACAACAACAAGAACAAAAAGAACAAAAAGAACAACAAGAACAACAAGAACAACAAGAACAACAAGAACAACAAGAACAACAAGAACAACAAGAACAACAAGAACAACAAGAACAACAAGAACATCAAGAGCAACAAGAACAACAAGAACAACAAGAAAAGCAAGAACAACAAGAATAACAAGAACAACAAGAACAACAAGAACAACAAGAACAACAAGAACAACAAGAACAACAAAAACAACAAGAACAACAAGAAAAACAAGAACAACAAGAACAACAAGAACAACAAGAACAACAAGAACAACAAGAACAACAACAACAAGAACAACAAGAACAACAAGAACAGCAAGAAAAACAAGAACAACAAGAACAACAAGAACAACAAGAACATCAAGAACAACAAGAACAACAAGAGCAACAAGAACAACAAGAACAACAAGAACAACCTGAACAACAACAACAAGAACAACAACAAGAACAACAAGAACAACAACAACAAGTACAACAAGAACAACAACAACATGAACAACAAGAACATCAACAACCAGAACAACAAGAACAACAACAACAACAAAAACAGGAACAACAACAACAACATCAAGAACAACAACAAGAACAACAAGAACAAGAACAACAAGAACCACAACAACATGAACAACAAGAACATCAACAACCAGAACAACAAGAACAACAAGAAGAACAAGAACAACAAGAACAACAAGAACAACAAGAACAACAAGAACAACAAGAACAACAAGATCAATAAGAACAACAAGAACAACAAGAACAACAAGAACAACAAGAACAACAAGAACAACAAGAACATCAAGAACATCAAGAACATCAAGAACATCAAGAACAACAAGAACAACAAGAGCAACAAGAACAACAAGAGCAACAAGAACAACCTGAACAACAACAACAAGAACAACAACAAGAACAACAAGAACAACAACAACAAGTACAACAAGAACAACAACAACATGAACAACAAGAACATCAACAACCAGAACAACAAGAACAACAACAACAACAAAAACAGGAACAACAACAACAACATCAAGAACAACAACAAGAACAACAAGAACTAGAACAACAAGAACCACAACAACATGAACAACAAGAACATCAACAACCAGAACAACAAGAACAACAAGAAGAACAAGAACAACAAGAACAACAAGAACAACAAGAACAACAAGAACAACAAGATCAATAAGAACAACAAGAACAACAAGAACAACAAGAACAACAAGAACAACAAATACAACAAGAACAACAAGAACAACAAGAACAACAAGAACAACAAGAACAACAAGAACAACAAGAACAACAAGAACAACAAGAACAACAAGAACAACAAGAACAACAAGAACAACAAGAACCACAAGAACAACAAGAGCAACAAGAACAACAACAACAAGAACAACTAGAAGAACAAGAACAACAAGAACAACAAGAACAACAAGAACAACAAGAACAACAAGAACAACAAGAACAACAAGAACAACAAGAACAACAAGAACAACAAGAACAACAAGAACAACAGGAACAACAAGAACAACAAGAACGACAAGAACGACAAGAACAACATCAACAAGAACAACAAAAACAACAAGAACAACAACAACAAGAACAACAAGAACAACAAGAACAACAAGAACAACAAGAACAACAAGAACAACAAGAACAACAAGAACAACAAGAACAACAAGAACAACAAGAACAACAAGAACAAAAAACAACAAAAACAGGAACAACAACAACAACAACAATAACAACAACAAGAACAACAAGAACAACAAGAACAACAAGAACAACAAGAACAACAAGAACAACAAGAACAACAAGAACAACAAGAACAACAAGAACAACAAGAACAACAAGAACAACAAGAACAACAAGAATAACAAGAACAACAAGAACAACAAGAACAACAAGAACATCAACAACCAGAACAACAAGAACAACAACAAGAACATCAACAACCAGAACAACAAGAACAACAACAAGAACAACTAGAACAAGAACAACAAGAACAACAAGAACAACAAGAACATCAAGAACATCAAGAACAACAAGAACAACAAGAACGACAAGAACAACAACAAGAACAACTAGAACAAGAACAACAAGAAGAACAAGAACAACAAGAACAACCTGAACAACAAGAACAACAAGAACAACAAGAACAACAAGAACAACAAGAACAACAAGAACAACAAGAACAACAAGAACAACAACAACAAGAACAACAAGAACAACAAGAACAACAAGAACAACAACAACAAGAACAACAAGAACAACAAGAACAACAAGAACAACAAGAACAACAACAACAACAACAAGAACAACAAGTACAAAAAACAACAAAAACAGGAACAACAACAACAACAACAACAATAACAACAACAAGAACAACAAGAACAGCAAGAACAACAAGAACAACAAGAACAACAAGAACAACAAGATCAACAAGAACAACAAGAACAACAAGAACAACAAGAACAACAAGAATAACAAGAACAACAAGAACAACAAGAACAACAAGAACAACAAGAGCAACAAGAACAACAAGAACAACAAGAACAACAAGAACAACAAGAACAACAAGAACAACAAGTACAACAAGAACAACAACAAGATGAACAACAAGAACATCAACAACCAGAACAACAAGAACAACAACAACAACAAAAACAGGAACAACAACAAGAACAACAAGAACAAGAACAACAACAACAAGAACAACTAGAACAACAACAACAAAAACAACAAGAACATCAAGAACAGCGCGAACAACAAGAACAACAAGAAGAAGAAGAACAACAACAACAAGATCAACAAGAACAACAAGATCAACAAGAACAACAAGAACAACAAGAACAACAAGAACAACAAGAACAACAAGAACAACAAGAACAACAAGAACAACAAGAACAACAAGAACAAGAACAGCAAGAACAACAACAACAAGAACTACATGAACAACAACAACAAGAACGACAAGAACAGCATCAACAAGAACAACAAAAACAACAACAACATGAACAACAAGAACAACAAGAACAGCAAGAACAACAAGAACAACAAGAACAACAAGAACAAGAACAGCAAGGACAACAACAACAAGAACTACATGAACGTCAACAACAAGAATAACAAGAACAACAACAACATGTACCACAAGAACATCAACAACCAGAACAACCAGAACAACAAGAACAACAAGAGCAACAAGAGCAACAAGAGCCAGAATAGCAACAAGAACAACAAGAACAACAAGAACAACAAGAACAACAAGAACAACAAGAACAGCAAGAACAACAAGAACAACAAGAACAACAAGAACAACAAGAATAAGGACAGCAAGGTCAACAACAACAAGAACTACATGAACGTCAACAACAAGAATAACAAGAACAACAACAACATGAACGACAAGAACATCAACAACCGGAACAACCAGAACAACAACAACAAGAACAACAAGAACAACAACAACATGAACAACAAGAACATCAACAACCAGAACAACAAGAACAACAACAACAACAAAAACAGGAACAACAACAACAACATCAAGAACAACAACAAGAACAACAAGAACAAGAACAACAAGAACAACAACAACATGTACAACAAGAACATCAACAACCAGAACAACAAGAACAACAAGAACAACAAGAACAAGAACAACAAGAACAACAAGAACAACAAGAACAACAAGAACAACAACAACATGAACCACAAGAACATCAACAGCCAGAACAACCAGAACAACAAGAACAACAAGAGCAACAAGAGCAACAAGAGCAACATGAACAACAAGAACAACAAGAACAACAAGAACAACAAGAACAACAAGAACAACAACAACAGGAACAACAAGAACAACGAGAACAGCAAGAACAACAAGAACAAGAACAGCAAGAGCAACAACAACAAGAACTACATGAACAACAAGAACATCAACAACCAGAGCAACAAGAACAACAACAACAAGAACAACTAGAACAACAACAACAAGAACAACAAGAACAACAAGAACATCAAGAACAACAAGAACAACAAGAACAACAAGAACTACAAGAACAACAAGAACATCAAGAACAACAAGAACAACAAGAACAACAAAACAACAAGATCAATAAGAACAACAAGAACAACAAGAACAACAAGAACAACAAGAACAACAAGAACAACAAGAACAACAAGAACAACAAGAACAACAAATACAACAAGAACAACAAGAACAACAAGAACAACAAGAACAACAAGAACAACAAGAACAACAAGAACAACAAGAACAACAAGAGCAACAAGAACAACAAGAACAACAAGATCAACAAGAACAACAAGAACAACAAGAACAACAAGAACAACAACAACAACAACAAGAACAAAAAGAACAAAAAGAACAACAAGAACAACAAGAACAACAAGAACAACAAGAACAACAAGAACAACAAGAACAACAAGAACAACAAGAACAACAAGAACAACAAGAACATCAAGAGCAACAAGAACAACAAGAACAACAAGAAAAGCAAGAACAACAAGAATAACAAGAACAACAAGAACAACAAGAACAACAAGAACAACAAGAACAACAAGAACAACAAAAACAACAAGAACAACAAGAAAAACAAGAACAACAAGAACAACAAGAACAACAAGAACAACAAGAACAACAACAACAAGAACAACAAGAACAACAAGAACAGCAAGAAAAACAAGAACAACAAGAACAACAAGAACAACAAGAACATCAAGAACAACAAGAACAACAAGAGCAACAAGAACAACAAGAACAACAAGAACAACCTGAACAACAACAACAAGAACAACAACAAGAACAACAAGAACAACAACAACAAGTACAACAAGAACAACAACAACATGAACAACAAGAACATCAACAACCAGAACAACAAGAACAACAACAACAACAAAAACAGGAACAACAACAACAACATCAAGAACAACAACAAGAACAACAAGAACAAGAACAACAAGAACCACAACAACATGAACAACAAGAACATCAACAACCAGAACAACAAGAACAACAAGAAGAACAAGAACAACAAGAACAACAAGAACAACAAGAACAACAAGAACAACAAGATCAATAAGAACAACAAGAGCAACAAGAACAACAAGAACAACAAGAACAACAAGAACAACAAGAACATCAAGAACATCAAGAACATCAAGAACATCAAGAACAACAAGAACAACAAGAGCAACAAGAACAACAAGAACAACAAGAACAACCTGAACAACAACAACAAGAACAACAACAAGAACAACAAGAACAACAACAACAAGTACAACAAGAACAACAACAACATGAACAACAAGAACATCAACAACCAGAACAACAAGAACAACAACAACAACAAAAACAGGAACAACAACAACAACATCAAGAACAACAACAAGAACAACAAGAACAAGAACAACAAGAACCACAACAACATGAACAACAAGAACATCAACAACCAGAACAACAAGAACAACAAGAAGAACAAGAACAACAAGAACAACAAGAACAACAAGAACAACAAGAACAACAAGATCAATAAGAACAACAAGAACAACAAGAACAACAAGAACAACAAGAACAACAAATACAACAAGAACAACAAGAACAACAAGAACAACAAGAACAACAAGAACAACAAGAACAACAAGAACAACAAGAACAACAAGAACAACAAGAACAACAAGAACAACAAGAACAACAAGAACCACAAGAACAACAAGAGCAACAAGAACAACAACAACAAGAACAACTAGAAGAACAAGAACAACAAGAACAACAAGAACAACAAGAACAACAAGAACAACAAGAACAACAAGAACAACAAGAACAACAAGAACAACAAGAACAACAAGAACAACAAGAACAACAGGAACAACAAGAACAACAAGAACGACAAGAACGACAAGAACAACATCAACAAGAACAACAAAAACAACAAGAACAACAACAACAAGAACAACAAGAACAACAAGAACAACAAGAACAACAAGAACAACAAGAACAACAAGAACAACAAGAACAACAAGAACAAAAAACAACAAAAACAGGAACAACAACAACAACAACAATAACAACAACAAGAACAACAAGAACAACAAGAACAACAAGAACAACAAGAACAACAAGAACAACAAGAACAACAAGAACAACAAGAACAACAAGAACAACAAGAACAACAAGAACAACAAGAATAACAAGAACAACAAGAACAACAAGAACAACAAGAACATCAACAACCAGAACAACAAGAACAACAACAAGAACATCAACAACCAGAACAACAAGAACAACAACAAGAACAACTAGAACAAGAACAACAAGAACAACAAGAACAACAAGAACATCAAGAACATCAAGAACAACAAGAACAACAAGAACGACAAGAACAACAACAAGAACAACTAGAACAAGAACAACAAGAAGAACAAGAACAACAAGAACAACCTGAACAACAAGAACAACAAGAACAACAAGAACAACAAGAACAACAAGAACAACAAGAACAACAAGAACAACAAGAACAACAACAACAAGAACAACAAGAACAACAAGAACAACAAGAACAACAACAACAAGAACAACAAGAACAACAAGAACAACAAGAACAACAAGAACAACAACAACAACAACAAGAACAACAAGTACAAAAAACAACAAAAACAGGAACAACAACAACAACAACAACAATAACAACAACAAGAACAACAAGAACAGCAAGAACAACAAGAACAACAAGAACAACAAGAACAACAAGATCAACAAGAACAACAAGAACAACAAGAACAACAAGAACAACAAGAATAACAAGAACAACAAGAACAACAAGAACAACAAGAACATCAACAACCAGAACAACAAGAACAACAACAAGAACATCAACAACCAGAACAACAAGAACAACAACAAGAACAACTAGAACAAGAACGACAAGAACAGCAAGAACAACAAGAACAACAAGAACATCAAGAACAACAAGAACAACAAGAACAACAAGAACATCAAGAACAACAAGAACAACAAGAACGACAAGAACAGCCGGTACAACAAGAACAACAAGAACAACCTGAACAACAAAAACAACAAGAACAACAAGAACAACAACAACAACAACAACATGAACAACAAGAACAACAAGAAGAACAAGAACAACAAGAAGAACAAGAAGAACAAGAACAACAAGAACAACAAGAACAACAAGAACAACAAGAACAACAAGAACAACAAGAACAACAAGAACAACAAGAACAACAAGAACAACAAGAACAACAAGAACAACAAGAACAACAAGAACAACAAGAACAGCAAGAACAACAAGATCAACAAGAACAACAAGAACAACAAGAACAGCCGGTACAACAAGAACAACAAGAACAACCTGAACAACAACAACATGAACAACAAGAACATCAACAACCAGAACAACAAGAAGAACAAAAAGAACAAGAACAACAAGAACAACAAGAACAACAAGAACAACAAGAACAACAAGAACAACAAGAACAACAAGAACAACAAGAACAACAAGAACAACAAGAACAACAAGAACAACAGGAACAACAAGAACAACAAGAACGACAAGAACGACAAGAACAACATCAACAAGAACAACAAAAACAACAAGAACAACAACAACAAGAACAACAAGAACAACAAGAACAACAAGAACAACAAGAACAACAAGAACAACAAGAACAACAAGAACAACAAGAACAAAAAACAACAAAAACAGGAACAACAACAACAACAACAATAACAACAACAAGAACAACAAGAACAACAAGAACAACAAGAACAACAAGAACAACAAGAACAACAAGAACAACAAGAACAACAAGAACAACAAGAACAACAAGAATAACAAGAACAACAAGAACAACAAGAACAACAAGAACATCAACAACCAGAACAACAAGAACAACAACAAGAACATCAACAACCAGAACAACAAGAACAACAACAAGAACAACTAGAACAAGAACAACAAGAACAACAAGAACAACAAGAACATCAAGAACATCAAGAACAACAAGAACAACAAGAACGACAAGAACAACAACAAGAACAACTAGAACAAGAACAACAAGAAGAACAAGAACAACGAGAACAACCTGAACAACAAGAACAACAAGAACAACAAGAACAACAAGAACAACAAGAACAACAAGAACAACAAGAACAACAAGAACAACAACAACAAGAACAACAAGAACAACAAGAACAACAAGAACAACAACAACAAGAACAACAAGAACAACAAGAACAACAAGAACAACAAGAACAACAACAACAACAACAAGAACAACAAGTACAAAAAACAACAAAAACAGGAACAACAACAACAACAACAACAATAACAACAACAAGAACAACAAGAACAGCAAGAACAACAAGAACAACAAGAACAACAAGAACAACAAGATCAACAAGAACATCAAGAACAACAAGAACAACAAGAACAACAAGAATAACAAGAACAACAAGAACAACAAGAACAACAAGAACATCAACAACCAGAACAACAAGAACAACAACAAGAACATCAACAACCAGAACAACAAGAACAACAACAAGAACAGCTAGAACAAGAACGACAAGAACAGCAAGAACAACAAGAACAACAAGAACATCAAGAACAACAAGAACAACAAGAACAACAAGAACATCAAGAACAACAAGAACAACAAGAACGACAAGAACAGCCGGTACAACAAGAACAACAAGAACAACCTGAACAACAAAAACAACAAGAACAACAAGAACAACAACAACAACAACAACATGAACAACAAGAACAACAAGAAGAACAAGAACAACAAGAAGAACAAGAAGAACAAGAACAACAAGAACAACAAGAACAACAAGAACAACAAGAACAACAAGAACAACAAGAACAACAAGAACAACAAGAACAACAAGAACAACAAGAACAACAAGAACAACAAGAACAACAAGAACAACAAGAACAGCAAGAACAACAAGATCAACAAGAACAACAAGAACAACAAGAACAGCCGGTACAACAAGAACAACAAGAACAACCTGAACAACAACAACATGAACAACAAGAACATCAACAACCAGAACAACAAGAAGAACAAAAAGAACAAGAACAACAAGAACAACAAGAACAACAAGAACAACAAGAACAACAAGAACAACAAGAACAACAAGAACAACAAGAACAACAAGAACAACAAGAACAACAAGAACAACAAGAACAACAAGAACAACAAGGACAACAAGAACAACAAGAACAACAAGAACAACAAGAACAACAAGAACAACAAGAACAACAAGAACAACAAGAACAACAAGAACAACAAGAACAACAAGAACAACAACAACAAGAACAACAAGAACAGCAAGAACAACAAGAACAACAAGAACAACAAGAACATCAAGAACAACAAGAACAACAAGAGCAACAAGAACAACAAGAAGAACAAGAACAACCTGAACAACAACAACAAGAACAACAACAAGAACAACAAGAACAACAACAACAAGTACAACAAGAACAACAACAACATGAACAACAAGAACATCAACAACCAGAACAACAAGAACAACAACAACAACAAAAACAGGAACAACAACAACAACATCAAGAACAACAACAAGAACAACAAGAACAAGAACAACAAGAACCACAACAACATGAACAACAAGAACATCAACAACCAGAACAACAAGAACAACAAGAAGAACAAGAACAACAAGAACAACAAGAACAACAAGAACAACAAGAACAACAAGATCAATAAGAACAACAAGAACAACAAGAACAACAAGAACAACAAGAACAACAAGAACAACAAGAACAACAAGAACAACAAGAACAACAAGAACAACAAGAACAACAAGAACAACAAGAACAACAAGAACAACAAGAACAACAAGAACAACAAGAACAACAAGAACAACAAGAACAACAAGAACAACAAGAACAACAAGAGCAACAAGAACAACAAGAACAACAAGAACAACAAGAACATCAAGAACAACAAGAACAACAAGAACAAGAACAACAACAACAAGAACTACATGAACAACAACAACAAGAACGACAAGAACAACATCAACAAGAACAACAAAAACAACAACAACATGAACAACAAGAACAACAAGAACAGCAAGAACAAGAAGAACAACAAGAACAACAAGAACAAGGACAGCAAGGACAACAACAACAAGAACTACATGAACGTCAACAACAAGAATAACATGAACAACAACAACAAGTACAACAAGAACAACAACAACATGAACAACAAGAACATCAACAACCACAACAACAAGAACAACAACAACAACAAAAACAGGAACAACAACAACAACATCAAGAACAACAGCAAGAACAACAAGAACAAGAACAACAAGAACAAGAACAACTAGAACAACAACAACAAAAACAACAAGAACATCAAGAACAGCACGAACAACAAGAACAACAAGAAGAAGAAGAACAACAACAACAAGATCAACAAGAACAACAAGAACAACAAGAACAACAAGAACAACAAGAACAACAAGAACAACAAGAACAAGAACAGCAAGAACAACAACAACAAGAACTACATGAACAACAACAACAAGAACGACAAGAACAACATCAACAAGAACAACAAAAACAACAACAACATGAACAACAAGAACAACAAGAACAGCAAGAACAACAAGAACAACAAGAACAACAAGAACAAGAACAGCAAGGACAACAACAACAAGAACTACATGAACGTCAACAACAAGAATAACAAGAACAACAACAACATGTACCACAAGAACATCAACAACCAGAACAACCAGAACAACAAGAACAACAAGAGCAACAAGAGCCACAATAGCAACAAGAACAACAAGAACAACAAGAACAACAAGAACAACAAGAACAGCAAGAACAACAAGAACAACAAGAACAACAAGAACAACAAGAACAACAAGAATAAGGACAGCAAGGTCAACAACAACAAGAACTACATGAACGTCAACAACAAGAATAACAAGAACAACAACAAGATGAACGACAAGAACATCAACAACCGGAACAACCAGAACAACAACAACAAGAACAACAAGAACAACAACAACATGAACAACAAGAACATCAACAACCAGAACAACAAGAACAACAACAACAACAACAACAGGAACAACAACAACAACATCAAGAACAACAACAAGAACAACAAGAACAAGAACAACAAGAACAACAACAACATGTACAACAAGAACATCAACAACCAGAACAACAAGAACAACAAGAACAACAAGAACAACAAGAACAACAAGAACAAGAACAACAAGAACAACAAGAACAACAAGAACAACAACAACATGAACCACAAGAACATCAACAGCCAGAACAACCAGAACAACAAGAACAACAAGAGCAACAAGAGCAACAAGAGCAACATGAACAACAAGAACAACAAGAACAACAAGAACAACAAGAACAACAACAACAGGAACAACAAGAGCAACAAGAACAGCAAGAACAACAAGAACAAGAACAGCGATAGCAACAACAACAAGAACTACATGAACAACAAGAACATCAACAACCAGAGCAACAAGAACAACAACAACAAGAACAACTAGAACAACAACAACAAGAACAACAAGAACAACAAGAACATCAAGAACAACAAGAACAACAAGAACAACAAGAACAACAAGAACAACAAGAACATCAAGAACAACAAGATCTACAAGAACAACAAGAACGACAAGAACAGCCGGTACAACAAGAACAACAAGAACAACCTGAACAACAACAACAAGAACAACAACAAGAACAACAACAAGAACAACAAGAACAACAACAACAACAACAACATGAACAACAAGAACCACTAGAACAAGAACAACAAGAACAACAAGAACAACAAGAACAACAAGAACAACAAGAACAACAAGAACAACAAGAACAACAAGAGCAACAAGAGCAACAAGAACAACAAGAACAACAAGATCAACAAGAACAACAAGAACAACAAGAACAACAAGAACAACAACAACAACAACAAGAACAAAAAGAACAAAAAGAACAACAAGAACAACAAGAACAACAAGAACAACAAGAACAACAAGAACAACAAGAACAACAAGAACAACAAGAACAACAAGAACAACAAGAACAACAAGAACATCAAGAGCAACAAGAACAACAAGAACAACAAGAAAAGCAAGAACAACAAGAATAACAAGAACAACAAGAACAACAAGAACAACCAGAACAACAAGAAAAACAACAACAACAAAAACAGGAACAACAACAACAACATCAAGAACAACAACAAGAACAACAAGAACCACAACAACATGAACAACAAGAACATCAACAACCAGAACAACAAGAACAACAAGAAGAACAAGAACAACAAGAACAACAAGAACAACAAGAACAACAAGAACAACAAGATCAATAAGAACAACAAGAACAACAAGAACAACAAGAACAACAAGAACAACAAGAACAACCAGAACAACAAGAACAACAAGAACCACAAGAACAACAAGAACAACAAGAACAACAAGAACAACAAGAACAACAACAACCAGAACAACCAGAACAACAAGAACAACAAGAACAGCCGGTACAACAAGAACAACAAGAACAACCTGAACAACAAGAACAACAAGAACAACAAGAACAACAAGAACAACAAGAACAACAAGAACAACAAGAACAACAAGAACAACAACAACAAGAACAACAAGAACAACAAGAACAACAAGAACAACAAGAACAACAAGAACAACAAGAGCAACAAGAACAACAACAACAAGAACAACAAGAACAACAAGAACAACAAGAACAACAAGAACAACAAGAACAACAACAAGAACAACAAGTACAAAAAACAACAAAAACAGGAACAACAACAACAACAACAACAATAACAACAACAAGAACAACAAGAACAACAAGAACAACAAGAACAACAAGAACAACAAGAACAACAAGAACAACAAGAATAACAAGAACAACAAGAACAACAAGAACAACAAGAACATCAACAACCAGAACAACAAGAACAACAAGAACAACAACAACATGAACAACAAGAACATCAACAACCAGAACAACAAGAACAACAACAACAACAAAAACAGGAACAACAACAACAACATCAAGAACAACAACAAGAACAACAAGAACAAGAACAACAAGAACCACAACAACATGAACAACAAGAACATCAACAACCAGAACAACAAGAACAACAAGAAGAACAAGAACAACAAGAACAACAAGAACAACAAGAACAACAAGATCAATAAGAACAACAAGAACAACAAGAACAACAAGAACAACAAGAACAACAAGAACAACAAGAACAACAAGAACAACAAGAACAACAAGAACAACAAGAACAACAAGAACAACAAGAACAACAAGAACAACAAGAACAACAAGAACAACAAGAACAACAAGAACAACAAGAACAACAAGAACAACAAGAACAACAAGAACAACAAGAACAACAAGAACAACAAGAACAACAAGAACAACAAGAACAACAAGAACAACAAGAACAACAAGAACATCAAGAACAACAAGAACAACAAGAACAAGAACAACAACAACAAGAACTACATGAACAACAACAACAAGAACGACAAGAACAACATCAACAAGAACAACAAAAACAACAACAACATGAACAACAAGAACAACAAGAACAGCAAGAACAAGAAGAACAACAAGAACAAGGACAGCAAGGACAAAAACAACAAGAACTACATGAACGTCAACAACAAGAATAACAAGAACAACAACAACAAGTACAACAAGAACAACAACAACATGAACAACAAGAACATCAACAACCAGAACAACAAGAACAACAACAACAACAAAAACAGGAACAACAACAACAACATCAAGAACAACAACAAGAACAACAAGAACAAGAACAACAACAACAAGAACAACTAGAACAACAACAACAATAACAACAAGAACATCAAGAGCAGCACGAACAACAAGAACAACAAGAAGAAGAAGAACAACAACAACAAGATCAACAAGAACAACAAGAACAACAAGAACAACAAGAACAACAAGAACAACAAGAACAAGAACAGCAAGAACAACAACAACAAGAACTACATGAACAACAACAACAAGAACGACAAGAACAACATCAACAAGAACAACAAAAACAACAACAACATGAACAACAAGAACAACAAGAACAGCAAGAACAACAAGAACAACAAGAACAACAAGAACAAGAACAGCAAGGACAACAACAACAAGAACTACATGAACGTCAACAACAAGAATAACAAGAACAACAACAACATGTACCACAAGAACATCAACAACCAGAACAACCAGAACAACAAGAACAACAAGAGCAACAAGAGCAACAAGAGCCACAAGAGCAACAAGAACAACAAGAACAACAAGAACAACAAGAACAACAAGAACAACAAGAACAACAAGAACAACAAGAACAACAAGAACAACAAGAGCAACAAGAACAACAAGAACAACAAGAACAACAAGAACAACAAGAACAACAAGAACAACAAGAACAACAAGAACAACTAGAACAACAAGAACAACAAGAACAACAAGAACAACAAGAACAACAAGAACAACAAGAACAACAAGAACAACAACAACAAGAACAACTAGAACAACAACAACAAGAGCAACAAGAACAACAAGAACATCAAGAACAACAAGAACAACAAGAACAACAAGAACATCAAGAACAACAAGAACAACAAGAACAACAAGAACAACAAGAACAAGAACAGCAAGGACAACAACAACAAGAACTACATGAACGTCAACAACAAGAATAACAAGAACAACAACAACATGTACCACAAGAACATCAACAACCAGAACAACCAGAACAACAAGAACAACAAGAGCAACAAGAGCCACAATAGCAACAAGAACAACAAGAACAACAAGAACAACAAGAACAACAAGAACAGCAAGAACAACAAGAACAACAAGAACAACAAGAACAACAAGAACAACAAGAATAAGGACAGCAAGGTCAACAACAACAAGAACTACATGAACGTCAACAACAAGAATAACAAGAACAACAACAAGATGAACGACAAGAACATCAACAACCGGAACAACCAGAACAACAACAACAAGAACAACAAGAACAACAACAACATGAACAACAAGAACATCAACAACCAGAACAACAAGAACAACAACAACAACAACAACAGGAACAACAACAACAACATCAAGAACAACAACAAGAACAACAAGAACAAGAACAACAAGAACAACAACAACATGTACAACAAGAACATCAACAACCAGAACAACAAGAACAACAAGAACAACAAGAACAACAAGAACAACAAGAACAACAAGAACAAGAACAACAAGAACAACAAGAACAACAAGAACAACAAGAACAACAACAACATGAACCACAAGAACATCAACAGCCAGAACAACCAGAACAACAAGAACAACAAGAGCAACAAGAGCAACAAGAGCAACATGAACAACAAGAACAACAAGAACAACAAGAACAACAAGAACAACAAGAACAACAACAACAGGAACAACAAGAGCAACAAGAACAGCAAGAACAACAAGAACAAGAACAGCGATAGCAACAACAACAAGAACTACATGAACAACAAGAACATCAACAACCAGAGCAACAAGAACAACAACAACAAGAACAACTAGAACAACAACAACAAGAACAACAAGAACAACAAGAACATCAAGAACAACAAGAACAACAAGAACAACAAGAACAACAAGAACAACAAGAACATCAAGAACAACAAGATCTACAAGAACAACAAGAACGACAAGAACAGCCGGTACAACAAGAACAACAAGAACAACCTGAACAACAACAACAAGAACAACAACAAGAACAACAACAAGAACAACAAGAACAACAACAACAACAACAACATGAACAACAAGAACCACTAGAACAAGAACAACAAGAACAACAAGAACAACAAGAACAACAAGAACAACAAGAACAACAAGAACAACAAGAGCAACAAGAGCAACAAGAACAACAAGAACAACAAGATCAACAAGAACAACAAGAACAACAAGAACAACAAGAACAACAACAACAACAACAAGAACAAAAAGAACAAAAAGAACAACAAGAACAACAAGAACAACAAGAACAACAAGAACAACAAGAACAACAAGAACAACAAGAACAACAAGAACAACAAGAACAACAAGAACATCAAGAGCAACAAGAACAACAAGAACAAAAAGAAAAGCAAGAACAACAAGAATAACAAGAACAACAAGAACAACAAGAACAACAAGAGCAACAAGAACAACAAAAACAACAAGAACAACAAGAAAAACAAGAACAACAAGAACAACAAGAACAACAAGAACAACAACAACAAGAACAACAAGAACAACAAGAACAGCAAGAACAACAAGAACAACAAGAACAACAAGAACAACAAGAACATCAAGAACAACAAGAACAACAAGAGCAACAAGAACAACAAGAACAACAAGAACAACCTGAACAACAACAACAAGAACAACCTGAACAACAACAACAAGAACAACAACAAGAACAACAAGAACAACAACAACAAGTACAACAAGAACAACAACAACATGAACAACAAGAACATCAACAACCAGAACAACAAGAAAAACAACAACAACAAAAACAGGAACAACAACAACAACATCAAGAACAACAACAAGAACAACAAGAACCACAACAACATGAACAACAAGAACATCAACAACCAGAACAACAAGAACAACAAGAAGAACAAGAACAACAAGAACAACAAGAACAACAAGAACAACAAGAACAACAAGATCAATAAGAACAACAAGAACAACAAGAACAACAAGAACAACAAGAACAACAAGAACAACCAGAACAACAAGAACAACAAGAACCACAAGAACAACAAGAACAACAAGAACAACAAGAACAACAAGAACAACAACAACCAGAACAACCAGAACAACAAGAACAACAAGAACAGCCGGTACAACAAGAACAACAAGAACAACCTGAACAACAAGAACAACAAGAACAACAAGAACAACAAGAACAACAAGAACAACAAGAACAACAAGAACAACAAGAACAACAAGAACAACAAGAACAACAAGAACAACAAGAACAACAACAACAAGAACAACAAGAACAACAAGAACAACAAGAACAACAAGAACAACAAGAACAACAAGAGCAACAGGAACAACAAGAACAACAAGAACAACAAGAGCAACAAGAGCAACAAGAACAACAAGAACAACAAGATCAACAAGAACAACAAGAACAACAAGAACAACAAGAACAACAACAACAACAACAAGAACAAAAAGAACAAAAAGAACAACAAGAACAACAAGAACAACAAGAACAACAAGAACAACAAGAACAACAAGAACAACAAGAACAACAAGAACAACAAGAACAACAAGAACATCAAGAGCAACAAGAACAACAAGAACAACAAGAAAAGCAAGAACATCAACAACCAGAACAACAAGAACAACAACAAGAACATCAACAACCAGAACAACAAGAACAACAACAAGAACAACTAGAACAAGAACAACAAGAACAACAAGAGCAACAAGAACATCAAGAACAACAAGAACAACAAGAACAACAAGAACAACAAGAACAACAAGAACATCAAGAACAACAAGAACAACAAGAACGACAAGAACAGCCGGTACAACAAGAACAACAAGAACAACCTGAACAACAACAACAACAAGAACAACAAGAACAACAACAACAACAACATGAACAACAAGAACAACAAGAACAACAAGAACAACAAGAACAACAAGAACAACAAGAACAACAACAACAACAAGAACAACAAGAACAACAAGAACAACAAGAACAACAAGAACAACAAGAACAACAAGAACAACAAGAACAACAAGAACAACAAGAGCAACAAGAACAACAAGAACAACAAGAACAACCTGAACAACAACAACAAGAACAACAACAAGAACAACAAGAACAACAACAACAAGTACAACAAGAACAACAACAACATGAACAACAAGAACATCAACAACCAGAACAACAAGAACAACAACAACAACAAAAACAGGAACAACAACAACAACATCAAGAACAACAACAAGAACAACAAGAACAACAAGAACAACAAGATCAATAAGAACAACAAGAACAACAAGAACAACAAGAACAACAAGAACAACAAGAACAACAAGAACAACAAGAACAACAAGATCAATAAGAACAACAAGAACAACAAGAACAACAAGAACAACAAGAACAACAAGAACAACAAGAACAACAAGAATAACAAGAACTACAAGAACAACAAGAACAACAAGAACATCAAGAACAACCAGAACAACAAGAACAACAAGAACAACAAGAACAACAAGAACAACAAGAACAGCACGAACAACAAGAACAACAAGAAGAAGAAGAACAACAACAACAAGATCAACAAGAACAACAAGAACAACAAGAACAAGAACAGCAAGAACAACAACAACAAGAACTACATGAACAACAACAACAAGAACGACAAGAACAACATCAACAAGAACAACAAAAACAACAACAACATGAACAACAAGAACAACAAGAACAGCAAGAACAACAAGAACAACATGAACAACAAGAACAAGAACAGCAAGGACAACAACAACAAGAACTACATGAACGTCAACAACAAGAATAACAAGAACAACAACAACATGTACCACAAGAACATCAACAACCAGAACAACCAGAACAACAAGAACAACAAGAACAACAAGAACAACAAGAACAACAAGAACAACAAGAACAACAAGAACAACAAGAACAACAAGAACAACAAGAACAACAAGAACAACAAGAACATCAACAACCAGAACAACAAGAACAACAACAAGAACATCAACAACCAGAACAACAAGAACAACAACAAGAACAACTAGAACAAGAACAACAAGAACAACAAGAACAACAAGAACATCAAGAACAACAAGAACAACAAGAACAACAAGAACAACAAGAACTACAAGAACAACAAGAACAACAAGGACGACAAGAACAGCCGGTACAACAAGAACAACAAGAACAACCTGAACAACAAGAACAACAAGAACAACAAGAACAACAAGAACAACAAGAACAACAAGAACAACAAGAACAACAAGAACAACAAGAACAACAAGAACAACAAGAACAACAAGAACAACAAGAACAACAAGAACAACAAGAACAACAAGAACAACAAGAACAACAACAACAAGAACAACAAGAACAACAAGAACAACAAGAACAACAAGAACAACAAGAACAACAAGAACAACAAGAACAACAACAACAAGAACAACAAGAACAACAAGAACAACAAGAACAACAACAACAACAACAAGAACAACAAGTACAAAAAACAACAAAAACAGGAACAACAACAACAACAACAATAACAACAACAAGAACAACAAGAACAACAAGAACAACAAGAACAACAAGAACAACAAGAACAACAAGAACAACAAGAACAACAAGAACAACAAGAACAACAAGAACAACAAGAACAACAAGAACAACAAGAATAACAAGAACAACAAGAACAACAAGAACAACAAGAACAACAAGAACATCAACAACAAGAACAACAAGAACAACAAGAACAACAAGAATAACAAGAACAACAAGAACAACAAGAACAACAAGAACATCAACAACCAGAACAACAAGAACATCAAGAACAACAAGAACAACAAGAACAACAAGAACAACAAGAACAACAAGAGCAACAAGAACAACAAGAACAACAAGAACAACCTGAACAACAACAACAAGAACAACAACAAGAACAACAAGAACAACAAGAACAACAAGAACAACAAGAACAACAAGAACAACAAGAACAACAAGAACAACAAGAACAACAAGAACAACAAGAACAACAAGAACAACAAGAACAACAAGAACAACAAGAACAACAAGAACAACAAGAACAACAAGAACAACAAGAACAACAAGAACAACAAGAACATCAAGAACAACAAGAACAACAAGAACAAGAACAACAACAACAAGAACTACATGAACAACAACAACAAGAACGACAAGAACAACATCAACAAGAACAACAAAAACAACAACAACATGAACAACAAGAACAACAAGAACAGCAAGAACAAGAAGAACAACAAGAACAACAAGAACAAGGACAGCAAGGACAACACAACAAGAACTACATGAACGCCAACAACAAGAATAACAAGAACAACAACAACAAGTACAACAAGAACAACAACAACATGAACAACAAGAACATCAACAACCAGAACAACAAGAACAACAACAACAACAAAAACAGGAACAACAACAACAACATCAAGAACAACAACAAGAACAACAAGAACAAGAACAACAACAACAAGAACAACTAGAACAACAACAACAAAAACAACAAGAACATCAAGAACAGCACGAACAACAAGAACAACAAGAAGAAGAAGAACAACAACAACAAGATCAACCAGAACAACAAGAACAACAAGATCAACAAGAACAACAAGAACAACAAGAACAAGAACAGCAAGAACAACAACAACAAGAACTACATGAACAACAACAACAAGAACGACAAGAACAACATCAACAAGAACAACAAAAACAACAACAACATGAACAACAAGAACAACAAGAACAGCAAGAACAACAAGAACAACAAGAACAACAAGAACAAGAACAGCAAGGACAACAACAACAAGAACTACATGAACGTCAACAACAAGAATAACAAGAACAACAACAACATGTACCACAAGAACATCAACAACCAGAACAACCAGAACAACAAGAACAACAAGAACAACAACAACAAGAACAACTAGAGCAACAACAACAAGAACAACAAGAACAACAAGAACAACAAGAACAACAAGAACAACAAGAACAACAAGAACAACAAGAACAACTAGAACAACAAGAACAACAAGAACAACAAGAACAACAAGAACAACAAGAACAACAATAACAACAATAACAACAACAACAAGAACAACTAGAACAACAACAACAAGAACAACAAGAACAACAAGAACATCAAGAACAACAAGAACAACAAGAACAACAAGAACAACAAGAACAACAAGAACATCAAGAACAACAAGATCAACAAGAACAACAAGAACGACAAGAACAGCCGGAACAACAAGAACAACAAGAACAACCTGAACAACAACAACAAGAACAACAACAAGAACAACAAGAACAACAACAACAACAACATGAACAACAAGAACCACTAGAACAAGAACAACAAGAACAACAAGAACAACAAGAACAAGAAGAACAACAAGAACAACAAGAGCAACAAGAACAACAAGAACAACAAGAACATCAAGAACAATAAGAGCAACAAGAACAACAAGAAAAGCAAGAACAACAAGAACAACAAGAACAACTAGAACAACAAGAACAACAAGAGCAACAAGAACAACAAGAACAACAACAACAAGAACGACAAGAACAACAACAACAAGAACGACAAGAACAACAACAACAAGAACAACATGAACAACAGGATCAACAAGAACAACAAGAACAACAAGAACAACAAGAACAACAAGAACAACAACAACAAGAACAACAACAACAAGATCAACAAAAACAACAACAACATGAACAACAAGAACAACTAGAACAACAACAACAACAAAAACAACAAGAACATCAAGAACAGCACGAACAACAAGAACAACAAGAAGAAGAAGAACAACAACAACAAGATCAACAAGAACAACAAGAACAACAAGAACAACAAGAACAACAAGAACAACAAGAACAACAAGAACAACAAGAACAACAAGAACAACAAGAACAACAAGAACAACAACAACAAGAACGACAAGAACAACAACAACAAGAACAACATGAACAACAGGATCAACAAGAACAACAAGAACAACAAGAACAACAAGAACAACAACAACAAGAACAACAACAACAAGATCAACAAAAACAACAACAACATGAACAACAAGAACAACTAGAACAACAACAACAACAAAAACAACAAGAACAACAAGAGCAACAAGAACAACAAGAACAACAAGAACATCAAGAACAACAAGAGCAACAAGAACAACAAGAAAAGCAAGAACAACAAGAACAACAAGAACAACTAGAACAACAAGAACAACAAGAGCAACAAGAACAACAAGAACAACAACAACAAGAACGACAAGAACAACAACAACAAGAACAACATGAACAACAGGATCAACAAGAACAACAAGAACAACAAGAACAACAAGAACAACAACAACAAGAACAACAACAACAAGATCAACAAAAACAACAACAACATGAACAACAACAACAACTAGAACAACAACAACAACAAAAACAACAAGAACATCAAGAACAGCACGAACAACAAGAACAACAACAAGAAGAAGAACAACAACAACAAGATCAACAAGAACAACAAGAACAACAAGAACAACAAGAACAACAAGAACAACAAGAACAACAAGAACAACAACAACAACAACAACAACAATATCAACAACAACAACAACAAGAACAACAAGAACAACAAGAACAATAAGAAGAACAAGAACAACAAGAACAACAAGAACAACAAGAACAACAAGAACAACAAGAACATCAAGAACAACAAGAGCAACAAGAACAACAAGAAAAGCAAGAACAACAAGAACAACAAGAACAACTAGAACAACAAGAACAACAAGAGCAACAAGAACAACAAGAACAACAAGAACAAGAACGACAAGAACAACAACAACAAGAACAACATGAACAACAGGATCAACAAGAACAACAAGAACAACAAGAACAACAAGAACAACAAGAACAACAACAACAAGAACAACAACAACAAGGACAACAACAACAAGATCAACAAAAACAACAACAACATGAACAACAAGAACAACAACAACAAGAACAACTAGAACAACAACAACAAAAACAACAAGAACATCAAGAACAGCACGAACAACAAGAACAACAAGAAGAAGAAGAAGAACAACAACAAGATCAACAAGAACAACAAGAACAACAAGAACAACAAGAACAAGAACAGCAAGAACAACAACAACAAGAACTACATGAACAACAACAACAAGAACGACAAGAACAACATCAACAAGAACAACAAAAACAACAACAACATGAACAACAAGAACAACAAGAACAACAAGAACAACAAGAACAAGAACAGCAAGGACAACAACAACAAGAACTACATGAACGTCAACAACAAGAATAACAAGAACAACAACAACATGTACCACAAGAACATCAACAACCAGAACAACCAGAACAACAAGAACAACAAGAGCAACAAGAGCAACAAGAGCAACAAGAGCCACAAGAGCAACAAGAACAACAAGAACAACAAGATCAACAACAACAACAAGATCAACAAGAACAACAACAACAACAAGAACATCAAGAACAACACGAACAACAAGAACAACAAGAACAACAAGAGCAACAAGAACAACAAGAAGAACAAGAACAACAAGAACAACAGGAACAACAAGAACAACAAGAACAACAAGAACAACAAGAACAACAAGAACAACAAGAGCAACAAGAACAACAAGAACAACAAGAACAACAAGAACAACAAGAACAACAAGAACAACAAGAACAACAAGAACAACAAGAACAACAAGAACAACAAGAACAACAAGAACAACAAGAACAACAAGAACAACAAGAACAACAAGAACAACAAGAACAACAAGAACAACAAGAACAACAAGAACAACAAGAACAACAAGAACAACAAGAACAACAAGTACAACAAGAACAACAACAACATGAACAACAAGAACATCAACAACCAGAACAACAAGAACAGCAACAACAACAAAAACAGGAACAACAACAACAACATCAAGAACAACAACAAGAACAACAAGAACAACAAGAACAACAAGATCAATAAGAACAACAAGAACAACAAGAACAACAAGAACAACAAGAACAACAAGAACAACAAGAACAACAAGAACAACAAGAACAACAAGAACAACAAGAACAACAAGAACATCAAGAACAACAAGAGCAACAAGAACAACAAGAAAAGCAAGAACAACAAGAACAACAAGAACAACTAGAACAACAAGAACAACAAGAGCAACAAGAACAACAAGAACAACAAGAACAAGAACGACAAGAACAACAACAACAAGAACAACATGAACAACAGGATCAACAAGAACAACAAGAACAACAAGAACAACAAGAACAACAAGAACAACAACAACAAGAACAACAACAACAAGGACAACAACAACAAGATCAACAAAAACAACAACAACATGAACAACAAGAACAACAACAACAAGAACAACTAGAACAACAACAACAAAAACAACAAGAACATCAAGAACAGCACGAACAACAAGAACAACAAGAAGAAGAAGAAGAACAACAACAAGATCAACAAGAACAACAAGAACAACAAGAACAACAAGAACAAGAACAGCAAGAACAACAACAACAAGAACTACATGAACAACAACAACAAGAACGACAAGAACAACATCAACAAGAACAACAAAAACAACAACAACATGAACAACAAGAACAACAAGAACAACAAGAACAACAAGAACAAGAACAGCAAGGACAACAACAACAAGAACTACATGAACGTCAACAACAAGAATAACAAGAACAACAACAACATGTACCACAAGAACATCAACAACCAGAACAACCAGAACAACAAGAACAACAAGAGCAACAAGAGCAACAAGAGCAACAAGAGCCACAAGAGCAACAAGAACAACAAGAACAACAAGATCAACAACAACAACAAGATCAACAAGAACAACAACAACAACAAGAACATCAAGAACAACACGAACAACAAGAACAACAAGAACAACAAGAGCAACAAGAACAACAAGAAGAACAAGAACAACAAGAACAACAGGAACAACAAGAACAACAAGAACAACAAGAACAACAAGAACAACAAGAACAACAAGAGCAACAAGAACAACAAGAACAACAAGAACAACAAGAACAACAAGAACAACAAGAACAACAAGAACAACAAGAACAACAAGAACAACAAGAACAACAAGAACAACAAGAACAACAAGAACAACAAGAACAACAAGAACAACAAGAACAACAAGAACAACAAGAACAACAAGAACAACAAGAACAACAAGAACAACAAGAACAACAAGAACAACAAGTACAACAAGAACAACAACAACATGAACAACAAGAACATCAACAACCAGAACAACAAGAACAGCAACAACAACAAAAACAGGAACAACAACAACAACATCAAGAACAACAACAAGAACAACAAGAACAACAAGAACAACAAGATCAATAAGAACAACAAGAACAACAAGAACAACAAGAACAACAAGAACAACAAGAACAACAAGAACAACAAGAACAACAAGAACAACAAGAACAACAAGAACAACAAGATCAATAAGAACAACAAGAACAACAAGAACAACAAGAACAACAAGAACAACAAGAACAACAAGAACAACAAGAACAACAAGAACAACAAGAACAACAAGAACAACAAGAACAACAAGAACAACAAGAACAACAAGAACAACAAGAACAACAAGAACAACCAGAACAACCAGAACAACAAGAACAACAAGAGTAACAAGAGCAACAAGAGCCACAAGAGCAACAAGAACAACAAGAACAACAAGAACAACAAGAACAAGGACAGCAAGGTCAACAACAACAAGAACTACATGAACGTCAACAACAAGAATAACAAGAACAACAACAACATGAACGACAACAACATCAACAACCAGAACAACCAGAACAACAACAACAAGAACAACAAGAACATCAACAACCAGAACGACAAGAACAACAACAACAACAAAAACAGGAACAACAACAACAACATCAAGAACAACAAGAACAACAAGAACAACAAGAACAAGAACAACAAGAACCACAACAACATGAACAACAAGAACATCAACAACCAGAACAACAAGAACAACAAGAAGAACAAGAACAACAAGAACAACAAGAACAACAAGAACAACAAGAACAACAAGATCAATAAGAACAACAAGAACAACAAGAACAACAAGAACAACAAGAACAACAAGAACAACAAGAACAACAAGAACAACAAGAACAACAAGAACAACAAGAACAACAAGAACAACAAGAACAACAAGAACAACAAGAACAACAAGAACAACAAGAACAACAAGAACAACAAGAACAACAAGAACAACAAGAACAACAAGAACAACAAGAACAACAAGAACAACAAGAACAACAAGAACAACAAGAACAACAAGAACAACAAGAACAACAAGAACAACAAGAACAACAAGAACATCAAGAACAACAAGAACAACAAGAACAAGAACAACAACAACAAGAACTACATGAACAACAACAACAAGAACGACAAGAACAACATCAACAAGAACAACAAAAACAACAACAACATGAACAACAAGAACAACAAGAACAGTAAGAACAACAAGAACAACAAGAACAACAAGAACAAGGACAGCAAGGACAACAACAACAAGAACTACATGAACGTCAACAACAAGAATAACAAGAACAACAACAACAAGTACAACAAGAACAACAAGAACATCAACAACCAGAACAACAAGAACAACAACAACAACAAAAGCAGGAACAACAACAACAACATCAAGAACAACAACAAGAACAACAAGAACAAGAACAACAACAACAAGAACAACTAGAACAACAACAACAAAAACGACAATAACATCAAGAACAGCACGAACAACAAGAACAACAAGAAGAAGAAGAAGAACAACAACAAGATCAACAAGAACAACAAGGACAACAAGAACAACAAGAACAACAAGAACAACAAGAACAAGAACAGCAAGAACAACAACAACAAGAACAACAAGAACAACAAGAACAGCAAGGACAACAACAACAAGAACTAGATGAACGTCAACAACAAGAATAACAAGAACAACAACAACATGTACCACAAGAACATCAACAACCAGAACAACCAGAACAACAAGAACAACAAGAGCAACAAGAGCAACAAGAACATCAAGAACAACAAGAGCAACAAGAACAACAAGAACAACAAGAAAAGCAAGAACAACAAGAACAACAAGAACAACTAGAACAACAAGAGCAACAAGAACAACAAGAACAACAAGAGCAACAAGAACAACAAGAACAACAAGAACAACAAGAACAACAAGAACAACAAGAACAACAAGAACAACAAGAACAACAAGAACAACAAGAACAACAAGAACAACAAGAACAACAAGAACAACAAGAACAACAAGAACAACAAGAACAACAAGAACAACAAGAACAACAAGAACGACAAGAACAACATCAACAAGAACAACATCAACAAGAACAACAACAACAACAAGAACAACAAGAACAACAAGAACAACAAGAACAACAAGAACAACAAGAACAACAAGAACAACAAGAACAACAAGAACAACAAGAACAACAAGAACAACAAGAACAACAAGAACAACAAGAACATCAAGAACAACAAGAACAACAAGAACGACAAGAACAGCCGGTACAACAAGAACAACAAGAACAACAACAACAACAACAACATGAACAACAAGAACAACAAGAAGAACAAGAACAACAAGAACAACAAGAACAACAAGAAGAACAAGAACAACAAGGACAACAAGAACAACAAGAACAACAAGAACAACAAGAACAACAAGAACAACAAGAACAACAAGAACAACAAGAACAACAAGGACAACAAGAACAACAAGAACAACAAGAACAACAAGAACAACAAGAACAACAAGAACAACAAGAACAACAAGAACAACAAGAACAGCCGGTACAACAAGAACAACAAGAACAACCTGAACAACAACAACATGAACAACAAGAACATCAACAACCAGAACAACAAGAAGAACAAAAAGAACAAGAACAACAAGAACAACAAGAACAACAAGAACAACAAGAACAACAAGAACAAGGACAGCAAGGACAACAACAACAAGAACTACATGAACGTCAACAACAAGAATAACAAGAACAACAACAACAAGTACAACAAGAACAACAACAACAAGAACAACTAGAACAACAACAACAAAAACAACAATAACATCAAGAACAGCACGAACAACAAGAACAACAAGAAGAAGAAGAAGAACAACAACAAGATCAACAAGAACAACAAGAACAACAAGAACAACAAGAACAACAAGAACAACAAGAACAACAAGAACAACAAGAACAACAAGAACAACAAGAACAACAAGAACAACAAGAACAACAAGAACAACAAGAACAAGAACAGCAAGAACAACAACAACAAGAACTACATGAACAACAACAACAAGAACGACAAGAACAACATCAACAAGAACAACAAAAACAACAACAACATGAACAACAAGAACAACAAGAACAGCAAGAACAACAAGAACAACAAGAACAACAAGAACAAGAACAGCAAGGACAACAACAACAAGAACTACATGAACGTCAACAACAAGAATAACAAGAACAACAACAACATGTACCACAAGAACATCAACAACCAGAACAACCAGAACAACAAGAACAACAAGAGTAACAAGAGCAACAAGAGCCACAAGAGCAACAAGAACAACAAGAACAACAAGAACAACAAGAACAAGGACAGCAAGGTCAACAACAACAAGAACTACATGAACGTCAACAACAAGAATAACAAGAACAACAACAACATGAACGACAACAACATCAACAACCAGAACAACCAGAACAACAACAACAAGAACAACAAGAACATCAACAACCAGAACGACAAGAACAACAACAACAACAAAAACAGGAACAACAACAACAACATCAAGAACAACAACAAGAACAACAAGAACAAGAACAACAAGAACCACAACAACATGAACAACAAGAACATCAACAACCAGAACAACAAGAACAACAAGAAGAACAAGAACAACAAGAACAACAAGAACAACAAGAACAACAAGATCAATAAGAACAACAAAAACAACAAGAACAACAAGAACAACAAGAACAACAAGAACAACAAGAACAACAAGAACAACAAGAACAACAAGAACAACAAGAACAACAAGAACAACAAGAACAACAAGAACAACAAGAACAACAAGAACAACAAGAACAACAAGAACAACAAGAACAACAAGAACAACAAGAACAACAAGAACAACAAGAACAACAAGAACAACAAGAACAACAAGAACAACAAGAACAACAAGAACAACAAGAACATCAAGAACAACAAGAACAACAAGAACAAGAACAACAACAACAAGAACTACATGAACAACAACAACAAGAACGACAAGAACAACATCAACAAGAACAACAAAAACAACAACAACAAGAACAGCAAGAACAACAAGAACAGCAAGAACAACAAGAACAACAAGAACAACAAGAACAACAAGAACAACAAGAACAAGAACAGCAAGAACAACAACAACAAGAACTACATGAACAACAACAACAAGAACGACAAGAACAACATCAACAAGAACAACAAAAACAACAACAACATGAACAACAAGAACAACAAGAACAGCAAGAACAACAAGAACAACAAGAACAACAAGAACAAGAACAGCAAGGACAACAACAACAAGAACTACATGAACGTCAACAACAAGAATAACAAGAACAACAACAACATGTACCACAAGAACATCAACAACCAGAACAACCAGAACAACAAGAACAACAAGAGCAACAAGAGCAACAAGAGCAACAAGAGCCACAAGAGCAACAAGAACAACAAGAACAACAAGAACAACAAGAACAACAAGAACAACAAGAACAACAAGAACAACAAGAACAACAAGAACAACAAGAACAACAAGAACAACAAGAACAACAAGAACAACAAGAACAAGAACAGCAAGAACAACAACAACAAGAACTACATGAACAACAACAACAAGAACGACAAGAACAACATCAACAAAAACAACAAAAACAACAACAACATGAACAACAAGAACAACAAGAACAGCAAGAACAACAAGAACAACAAGAACAACAAGAACAAGAACAGCAAGGACAACAACAACAAGAACTACATGAACGTCAACAACAAGAATAACAAGAACAACAACAACATGTACCACAAGAACATCAACAACCAGAACAACCAGAACAACAAGAACAACAAGAGCAACAAGAGCAACAAGAACATCAAGAACAACAAGAGCAACAAGAACAACAAGAACAACAGGAAAAGCAAGAACAACAAGAACAACAAGAACAACTAGAACAACAAGAGCAACAAGAACAACAAGAACAACAAGAACAACAAGAACAACAAGAACAACAAGAACAACAAGAACAACAAGAACAACAAGAACAACAAGAACAACAAGAACAACAAGAACAACAAGAACAACAAGAACAACAAGAACAACAAGAACGACAAGAACAACATCAACAAGAACAACAAAAACAACAAGAACAACAACAACAACAAGAACAACAAGAACAACAAGAACAACAAGAACAACAAGAACAACAAGAACAACAAGCACAACAAGAACAACAAGAACAACAAGAACAAAAAAGAACAAGGACAGCAAGGTCAACAACAACAAGAACTACATGAACGTCAACAACAAGAATAACAAGAACAACAACAACATGAACGACAACAACATCAACAACCAGAACAACCAGAACAACAACAACAAGAACAACAAGAACATCAACAACCAGAACGACAAGAACAACAACAACAACAAAAACAGGAACAACAACAACAACATCAAGAACAACAAGAACAACAAGAACAACAAGAACAAGAACAACAAGAACCACAACAACATGAACAACAAGAACATCAACAACCAGAACAACAAGAACAACAAGAAGAACAAGAACAACAAGAACAACAAGAACAACAAGAACAACAAGAACAACAAGATCAATAAGAACAACAAGAACAACAAGAACAACAAGAACAACAAGAACAACAAGAACAACAAGAACAACAAGAACAACAAGAACAACAAGAACAACAAGAACAACAAGAACAACAAGAACAACAAGAACAACAAGAACAACAAGAACAACAAGAACAACAAGAACAACAAGAACAACAAGAACAACAAGAACAACAAGAACAACAAGAACAACAAGAACAACAAGAACAACAAGAACAACAAGAACAACAAGAACAACAAGAACAACAAGAACAACAAGAACAACAAGAACATCAAGAACAACAAGAACAACAAGAACAAGAACAACAACAACAAGAACTACATGAACAACAACAACAAGAACGACAAGAACAACATCAACAAGAACAACAAAAACAACAACAACATGAACAACAAGAACAACAAGAACAGTAAGAACAACAAGAACAACAAGAACAACAAGAACAAGGACAGCAAGGACAACAACAACAAGAACTACATGAACGTCAACAACAAGAATAACAAGAACAACAACAACAAGTACAACAAGAACAACAAGAACATCAACAACCAGAACAACAAGAACAACAACAACAACAAAAGCAGGAACAACAACAACAACATCAAGAACAACAACAAGAACAACAAGAACAAGAACAACAACAACAAGAACAACTAGAACAACAACAACAAAAACGACAATAACATCAAGAACAGCACGAACAACAAGAACAACAAGAAGAAGAAGAAGAACAACAACAAGATCAACAAGAACAACAAGGACAACAAGAACAACAAGAACAACAAGAACAACAAGAACAAGAACAGCAAGAACAACAACAACAAGAACAACAAGAACAACAAGAACAGCAAGGACAACAACAACAAGAACTAGATGAACGTCAACAACAAGAATAACAAGAACAACAACAACATGTACCACAAGAACATCAACAACCAGAACAACCAGAACAACAAGAACAACAAGAGCAACAAGAGCAACAAGAACATCAAGAACAACAAGAGCAACAAGAACAACAAGAACAACAAGAAAAGCAAGAACAACAAGAACAACAAGAACAACTAGAACAACAAGAGCAACAAGAACAACAAGAACAACAAGAGCAACAAGAACAACAAGAACAACAAGAACAACAAGAACAACAAGAACAACAAGAACAACAAGAACAACAAGAACAACAAGAACAACAAGAACAACAAGAACAACAAGAACAACAAGAACAACAAGAACAACAAGAACAACAAGAACAACAAGAACAACAAGAACAACAAGAACAACAAGAAGATCAAGAACAACAAGAACAACAAGAACGACAAGAACAGCCGGTACAACAAGAACAACAAGAACAACAAGAACAACAAGAACAACAAGAACAACAAGAACATCAACAACCAGAACAACAAGAACAACAACAAGAACATCAACAACCAGAACAACAAGAACAACAACAAGAACAACTAGAACAAGAACAACAAGAACAACAAGAACAACAAGAACATCAAGAACAACAAGAACAACAAGAACAACAAGAACAACAAGAAGATCAAGAACAACAAGAACAACAAGAACGACAAGAACAGCCGGTACAACAAGAACAACAAGAACAACCTGAACAACAACAACAACAAGAACAACAAGAACAACAACAACAACAACAACATGAACAACAAGAACAACAAGAAGAACAAGAACAACAAGAACAACAAGAACAACAAGAACAACAAGAACAACAAGAACAACAAGAACAACAAGAACAACAAGAACAACAAGAACAACAAGAACAACAAGAACAACAAGAACAACAAGAACAACAAGAACAACAAGAACAACAAGAACAACAAGAACAACAAGAACAACAAGAACAACAAGAACAACAAGAACAACAAGAACAACAAGAACAACAAGAACAACAAGAACAGCCGGTACAACAAGAACAACAAGAACAACAAGAACAACAAGAACAACAAGAACAACAAGAACAACAAGAACAACAAGAACAACAAGAACAACAAGAACAACAAGAACAACAAGAGCAACAAGAACAGCAAGATTAACAAGAACAACAAGAACAACAAGAAAAACAAGAACATCAAGAACAACAAGAACAACAAGAGCAACAAGAACAACAAGAACAACAAGAACAACCTGAACAACAACAACAAGAACAACAACAAGAACAACAAGAACAACAACAACAAGTACAACAAGAACAACAACAACATGAACAACAAGAACATCAAGAACAACAAGAACAACAAGAGCAACAAGAACAACAAGAACAACAAGAACAACCTGAACAACAACAACAAGAACAACAACAAGAACAACAAGAACAACAAGAACAAGTACAACAAGAACAACAACAACATGAACAACAAGAACAACAAGAACATCAACAACCAGAACAACAAGAACAACAACAAGAACATCAACAACCAGAACAACAAGAACAACAACAAGAACAACTAGAACAAGAACAACAAGAACAACAAGAACAACAAGAACATCAAGAACAACAAGAACAACAAGATCAACAAGAACAACAAGAACAACAAGAACATCAAGAACAACAAGAACAACAAGAACAACAAGAACAACAAGAACAACATGAACAACAAGAACAACAAGAACAACAAGAACAACAAGAACAACAAGAACAACAAGAACAACAAGAACAACAAGAACAACAAGAACAACAAGAACAACAAGAACAACAAGAACAACAAGAACAACAAGAAGAACAAGAACAACAAGAACAACAAGAACAACAAGAACAACAAGAACAACAAGAACAACAAGAACAACAAGAACAACAAGAACAACAAGAACATCAAGAACAACAAGAACAACAAGAACAAGAACAGCAACAACAAGAACTACATGAACAACAACAACAAGAACGACAAGAACAACATCAACAAGAACAACAAAAACAACAACAACATGAACAACAAGAACAACAAAACAGCAAGAACAACAAGAACAACAAGAACAACAAGAACAAGGACAGCAAGGACAACAACAACAAGAACTACATGAACGTCAACAACAAGAATAACAAGAACAACAACAACAAGTACAACAAGAACAACAACAACATGAACAACAAGAACATCAACAACCAGAACAACAAGAACAACAACAACAACAAAAGCAGGAACAACAACAACAACATCAAGAACAACAACAAGAACAACAAGAACAAGAACAACAACAACAAGAACAACTAGAACAACAACAACAAAAACAACAATAACATCAAGAACAGCACGAACAACAAGAACAACAAGAAGAAGAAGAAGAACAACAACAAGATCAACAAGAACAACAAGAACAACAAGAACAACAAGAACAACAAGAACAAGAACAGCAAGAACAACAACAACAAGAACTACATGAACAACAACAACAAGAACGACAAGAACAACATCAACAAGAACAACAAAAACAACAACAACATGAACAACAAGAACAACAAGAACAGCAAGAACAACAAGAACAACAAGAACAACAAGAACAAGAACAGCAAGGACAACAACAACAAGAACTACATGAACGTCAACAACAAGAATAACAAGAACAACAACAACATGTACCACAAGAACATCAACAATCAGAACAACCAGAACAACAAGAACAACAAGAGCAACAAGAGCAACAAGAGCCACAAGAGCAACAAGAACAACAAGAACAACAAGAACAACAAGAACAAGGACAGCAAGGTCAACAACAACAAGAACTACATGAACGTCAACAACAAGAATAACAAGAACAACAACAACATGAACGACAAGAACATCAACAACCAGAACAACCAGAACAACAACAACAAGAACAACAAGAACAACAACAACATGAACAACAAGAACATCAACAACCAGAACAACAAGAACAACAACAACAACAAAAACAGGAACAACAACAACAACATCAAGAACAACAACAAGAACAACAAGCACAAGAACAACAAGAACAACAACAACATGTACAACAAGAACATCAACAACCAGAACAACAAGAACAACAAGAACAACAAGAACAACAAGAACAACAAGAACAACAAGAACAACAAGAATGACAAGAACAACAAGAACAACAAGAACAACAAGAACAAGAACAACAAGAACAACAAGAACAACAAGAACAACAAGAACAACAAGAACAGCCGGTACAACAAGAACAACAAGAACAACCTGAACAACAACAACATGAACAACAAGAACATCAACAACCAGAACAACAAGAAGAACAAAAAGAACAAGAACAACAAGAACAACAAGAACAACAAGAACAACAAGAACAACAAGAACAACAAGAACAACAAGAACAACAAGAACAGCAAGAACAACAAGAACAACAAGAACAACAAGAAGAACAAGAACAACAAGAACAACAAGAACAACAAGAACAACAAGAACAACAAGAACAACAAGAACAACAAGAACAACAACAACAAGAACAACAAGAACAGCAAGAACAACAAGAACAACAAGAACAACAAGAACAACAAGAACATCAAGAACAACAAGAACAACAAGAGCAACAAGAACAACAAGAACAACAAGAACAACCTGAACAACAACAACAAGACCAACAACAAGAACAACAAGAACAACAACAACAAGTACAACAAGAACAACAACAACATGAACAACAAGAACATCAACAACCAGAACAACAAGAACAACAACAACAACAAAAACAGGAACAACAACAACAACATCAAGAACAACAACAAGAACAACAAGAACAAGAACAACAAGAACCACAACAACATGAACAACAAGAACATCAACAACCAGAACAACAAGAACAACAAGAAGAACAAGAACAACAAGAACAACAAGAACAACAAGAACAACAAGATCAATAAGAACAACAAAAACAACAAGAACAACAAGAACAACAAGAACAACAAGAACAACAAGAACAACAAGAACAACAAGAACAACAAGAACAACAAGAACAACAAGAACAACAAGAACAACAAGAACAACAAGAACAACAAGAACAACAAGAACAACAAGAACAACAAGAACAACAAGAACAACAAGAACAACAAGAACAACAAGAACAACAAGAACATCAAGAACAACAAGAACAACAAGAACAAGAACAACAACAACAAGGACTACATGAACAACAACAACAAGAACGACAAGAACAACATCAACAAGAACAACAAAAACAACAACAACAAGAACAGCAAGAACAACAAGAACAGCAAGAACAACAAGAACAACAAGAACAACAAGAACAAGTACAGCAAGGACAACAACAACAAGAACTACATGAACGTCAACAACAAGAATAACAAGAACAACAGCAACAAGTACAACAAGAACAACAACAACATGAACAACAAGAACATCAACAACCAGAACAACAAGAACAACAACAACAACAAAAACAGGAACAACAACAACAACATCAAGAACAACAACAAGAACAACAAGAACAAGAACAACAACAACAAGAACAACTAGAACAACAACAACAAAAACTACAAGAACATCAAGAACAGCACGAACAACAAGAACAACAAGAAGAAGAGGAACAACAACAACAAGATCAACAAGAACAACAAGAACAACAAGAACAACAAGAACAACAAGAACAACAAGAACAACAAGAACAAGAACAGCAAGAACAACAACAACAAGAACTACATGAACAACAACAACAAGAACGACAAGAACAACATCAACAAGAACAACAAAAACAACAACAACATGAACAACAAGAACAACAAGAACAGCAAGAACAACAAGAACAACAAGAACAACAAGAACAAGAACAGCAAGGACAACAACAACAAGAACTACATGAACGTCAACAACAAGAATAACAAGAACAACAACAACATGTACCACAAGAACATCAACAACCAGAACAACCAGAACAACAAGAACAACAAGAGCAACAAGAGCAACAAGAGCCACAAGAGCAACAAGAACAACAAGAACAACAAGAACAACAAGAACAACAAGAACAACAAGAACAACAAGAACAACAAGAACAACAAGAACAACAAGAACAACAAGAACAACAAGAACAACAAGAGCAACAAGAACAAGAACAGCAAGAACAACAACAACAAGAACTACATGAACAACAACAACAAGAACGACAAGAACAACATCAACAAAAACAACAAAAACAACAACAACATGAACAACAAGAACAACAAGAACAGCAAGAACAACAAGAACAACAAGAACAACAAGAACAAGAACAGCAAGGACAACAACAACAAGAACTACATGAACGTCAACAACAAGAATAACAAGAACAACAACAACATGTACCACAAGAACATCAACAACCAGAACAACCAGAACAACAAGAACAACAAGAGCAACAAGAGCAACAAGAACATCAAGAACAACAAGAGCAACAAGAACAACAAGAACAACAGGAAAAGCAAGAACAACAAGAACAACAAGAACAACTAGAACAACAAGAGCAACAAGAACAACAAGAACAACAAGAACAACAAGAACAACAAGAACAACAAGAACAACAAGAACAACAAGAACAACAAGAACAACAAGAACAACAAGAACAACAAGAACAACAAGAACAACAAGAACAACAAGAACAACAAGAACAACAAGAACAACATGAACAACAAGAACAACAAGAACAACAAGAACAACAAGAACAACAAGAACAACAAGAACAACAAGAACAACAAGAACAACAAGAACAACAAGGACAACAAGAACAACAAGAAGAACAAGAACAACAAGAACAACAAGAACAACAAGAACAACAAGAACAACAAGAACAACAAGAACAACAAGAACAACAAGAACAACAAGAACATCAAGAACAACAAGAACAACAAGAACAAGAACAGCAACAACAAGAACTACATGAACAACAACAACAAGAACGACAAGAACAACATCAACAAGAACAACAAAAACAACAACAACATGAACAACAAGAACAACAAAACAGCAAGAACAACAAGAACAACAAGAACAACAAGAACAAGGACAGCAAGGACAACAACAACAAGAACTACATGAACGTCAACAACAAGAATAACAAGAACAACAACAACAAGTACAACAAGAACAACAACAACATGAACAACAAGAACATCAACAACCAGAACAACAAGAACAACAACAAGAACAAAAGCAGGAACAACAACAACAACATCAAGAACAACAACAAGAACAACAAGAACAAGAACAACAACAACAAGAACAACTAGAACAACAACAACAAAAACAACAATAACATCAAGAACAGCACGAACAACAAGAACAACAAGAAGAAGAAGAAGAACAACAACAAGATCAACAAGAACAACAAGAACAACAAGAACAACAAGAACAACAAGAACAAGAACAGCAAGAACAACAACAACAAGAACTACATGAACAACAACAACAAGAACGACAAGAACAACATCAACAAGAACAACAAAAACAACAACAACATGAACAACAAGAACAACAAGAACAGCAAGAACAACAAGAACAACAAGAACAACAAGAACAAGAACAGCAAGGACAACAACAACAAGAACTACATGAACGTCAACAACAAGAATAACAAGAACAACAACAACATGTACCACAAGAACATCAACAATCAGAACAACCAGAACAACAAGAACAACAAGAGCAACAAGAGCAACAAGAGCCACAAGAGCAACAAGAACAACAAGAACAACAAGAACAACAAGAACAAGGACAGCAAGGTCAACAACAACAAGAACTACATGAACGTCAACAACAAGAATAACAAGAACAACAACAACATGAACGACAAGAACATCAACAACCAGAACAACCAGAACAACAACAACAAGAACAACAAGAACAACAACAACATGAACAACAAGAACATCAACAACCAGAACAACAAGAACAACAACAACAACAAAAACAGGAACAACAACAACAACATCAAGAACAACAACAAGAACAACAAGCACAAGAACAACAAGAACAACAACAACATGTACAACAAGAACATCAACAACCAGAACAACAAGAACAACAAGAACAACAAGAACAACAAGAACAACAAGAACAACAAGAACAACAAGAATGACAAGAACAACAAGAACAACAAGAACAACAAGAACAGCCGGTACAACAAGAACAACAAGAACAACCTGAACAACAACAACATGAACAACAAGAACATCAACAACCAGAACAACAAGAAGAACAAAAAGAACAAGAACAACAAGAACAACAAGAACAACAAGAACAACAAGAACAACAAGAACAACAAGAACAACAAGAACAACAAGAACAGCAAGAACAACAAGAACAACAAGAACAACAAGAAGAACAAGAACAACAAGAACAACAAGAACAACAAGAACAACAAGAACAACAAGAACAACAAGAACAACAAGAACAACAACAACAAGAACAACAAGAACAGCAAGAACAACAAGAACAACAAGAACAACAAGAACAACAAGAACATCAAGAACAACAAGAACAACAAGAGCAACAAGAACAACAAGAACAACAAGAACAACCTGAACAACAACAACAAGACCAACAACAAGAACAACAAGAACAACAACAACAAGTACAACAAGAACAACAACAACATGAACAACAAGAACATCAACAACCAGAACAACAAGAACAACAACAACAACAAAAACAGGAACAACAACAACAACATCAAGAACAACAACAAGAACAACAAGAACAAGAACAAC
>NW_027476089.1:4572500-4577500 GCF_051020955.1 Megalopta genalis | reverse complement strand
GAACAACAACAACAAGAACAACAAGAACAACAACAACATGAACAACAAGAACATCAACAACCAGAACAACAAGAACAACAACAACAACAAAAACAGGAACAACAACAACAACATCAAGAACAACAACAAGAACAACAAGCACAAGAACAACAAGAACAACAACAACATGTACAACAAGAACGTCAACAACCAGAACAACAAGAACAACAAGAACAACAAGAACAACAAGAACAACAAGAACAACAAGAACAACAAGAATGACAAGAACAACAAGAACAACAAGAACAACAAGAACAAGAACAACAAGAACAACAAGAACAACAAGAACAACAAGAACAACAAGAACAGCCGGTACAACAAGAACAACAAGAACAACCTGAACAACAACAACATGAACAACAAGAACATCAACAACCAGAACAACAAGAAGAACAAAAAGAACAAGAACAACAAGAACAACAAGAACAACAAGAACAACAAGAACAACAAGAACAACAAGAACAACAAGAACAACAAGAACAACAAGAACAACAAGAACAGCAAGAACAACAAGAACAACAAGAACAACAAGAAGAACAAGAACAACAAGAACAACAAGAACAACAAGAACAACAAGAACAACAAGAACAACAAGAACAACAAGAACAACAAGAACATCAAGAACAACAAGAACAACAAGAACAAGAACAACAACAACAAGAACTACATGAACAACAACAACAAGAACGACAAGAACAACATCAACAAGAACAACAAAAACAACAACAACATGAACAACAAGAACAACAAGAACAGCAAGAACAACAAGAACAACAAGAACAACAAGAACAAGGACAGCAAGGACAACAACAACAAGAACTACATGAACGTCAACAACAAGAATAACAAGAACAACAACAACAAGTACAACAAGAACAACAACAACATGAACAACAAGAACATCAACAACCAGAACAACAAGAACAACAACAACAACAAAAGCAGGAACAACAACAACAACATCAAGAACAACAACAAGAACAACAAGAACAAGAACAACAACAACAAGAACAACTAGAACAACAACAACAAAAACAACAATAACATCAAGTACAGCACGAACAACAAGAACAACAAGAAGAAGAAGAAGAACAACAACAAGATCAACAAGAACAACAAGAACAACAAGAACAACAAGAACAACAAGAACAAGAACAGCAAGAACAACAACAACAAGAACTACATGAACAACAACAACAAGAACGACAAGAACAACATCAACAAGAACAACAAAAACAACAACAACATGAACAACAAGAACAACAAGAACAGCAAGAACAACAAGAACAACAAGAACAACAAGAACAAGAACAGCAAGGACAACAACAACAAGAACTACATGAACGTCAACAACAAGAATAACAAGAACAACAACAACATGTACCACAAGAACATCAACAACCAGAACAACCTGAACAACAACAACAACAAGAACAACAAGAACAACAACAACAACAACAACAACATGAACAACAAGAACAACAAGAACAACAAGAACAACATGAACAACAAGAACAACAAGAACAACAAGAACAACAAGAACAACAAGAACAACAAGAGCAACAAGAACAGCAAGATCAACAAGAACAACAAGAACAACAAGAACAACAAGAACATCAAGAACAACAAGAACAACAAGAGCAACAAGAACAACAAGAACAACAAGAACAACCTGAACAACAACAACAAGAACAACAGCAAGAACAACAAGAACAACAACAACAAGTACAACAAGAACAACAACAACATGAACAACAAGAACATCAACAACCAGAACAACAAGAACAACAACAACAACAAAAACAGGAACAACAATAACAACATCAAGAACAACAACAAGAACAACAAGAACAAGAACAACAAGAACCACAACAACATGAACAACAAGAACATCAACAACCAGAACAACAAGAACAACAAGAAGAACATGAACAACAAGAACAACAAGAACAGCAAGAACAACAAGAACAACAAGAACAACAAGATCAATAAGAACAACAAGAACAACAAGAACAACAAGTACAACAAGAACAACAAGAACAACAAGAACAACAAGAACAACAAGAACAACAAGAACAACAAGAACAACAAGAACAACAAGAACAACAAGAACGACAAGAACAACAAGAACAACACGAACAACAAGAAGAACAAGAACAACAAGAACAACAAGAACAACAAGAACAACAAGAACAACAAGAACAACAAGAACAACAAGAACAACAAGAACAACAAGAACATCAAGAACAACAAGAACAAGAACAACAACAACAAGAACTACATGAACAACAACAACAAGAACGACAAGAACAACATCAACAAGAACAACAAAAACAACAACAACATGAACAACAAGAACAACAAGAACAGCAAGAACAACAAGAACAACAAGAACAACAAGAACAAGGACAGCAAGGACAACAACAACAAGAACTACATGAACGTCAACAACAAGAATAACAAGAACAACAACAACAAGTACAACAAGAACAACAACAACATGAACAACAAGAACATCAACAACCAGAACAACAAGAACAACAACAACAACAAAAGCAGGAACAACAACAACAACATCAAGAACAACAACAAGAACAACAAGAACAACAACAACAAGAACAACTAGAACAACAACAACAAAAACAACAATAACATCAAGAACAGCACGAACAACAAGAACAACAAGAAGAAGAAGAAGAACAACAACAAGATCAACAAGAACAACAAGAACAACAAGAACAACAAGAATAACAAGAACAAGAACAGCAAGAACAACAACAACAAGAACTACATGAACAACAACAACAAGAACGACAAGAACAACATCAACAAGAACAACAAAAACAACAACAACATGAACAACAAGAACAACAAGAACAGCAAGAACAACAAGAACAACAAGAACAACAAGAACAAGAACAGCAAGGACAACAACAACAAGAACTACATGAACGTCAACAACAAGAATAACAAGAACAACAACAACATGTACCACAAGAACATCAACAACCAGAACAACCAGAACAACAAGAACAACAAGAGCAACAAGAGCAACAAGAGCCACAAGAGCAACAAGAACAACAAGAACAACAAGAACAACAAGAACAAGGACAGCAAGGTCAACAACAACAAGAACTACATGAACGTCAACAACAAGAATAACAAGAACAACAACAACATGAACGACAAGAACATCAACAACCAGAACAACCAGAACAACAACAACAAGAACAACAAGAACAACAACAACATGAACAACAAGAACGTCAACAACCAGAACAACAAGAACAACAACAACAACAAGAACAACAAGAACAACAAGAACAACAAGAATGACAAGAACAACAAGAACAACAAGAACAACAAGAACAACAAGAACAACAAGAACAACAAGAACAACAAGAACAACAAGAACAGCCGGTACAACAAGAACAACAAGAACAACCTGAACAACAACAACATGAACAACAAGAACATCAACAACCAGAACAACAAGAAGAACAAAAAGAACAAGAACAACAAGAACAACAAGAACAACAAGAACAACAAGAACAACAAGAACAACAAGAACAACAAGAACAACAAGAACAACAAGAACAACAAGAACAACAAGAACAACAAGAACAACAAGAACAACAAGAACAACCTGAACAACAACAACAAGACCAACAACAAGAACAACAAGAACAACAACAACAAGTACAACAAGAACAACAAGAACAACAAGAACAACAAGAACAACAAGAACAACAAGAACAGCCGGTACAACAAGAACAACAAGAACAACCTGAACAACAACAACATGAACAACAAGAACATCAACAACCAGAACAACAAGAAGAACAAAAAGAACAAGAACAACAAGAACAACAAGAACAACAAGAACAACAAGAACAACAAGAACAACAAGAACAACAAGAACAACAAGAACAACAAGAACAACAAGAACAACAAGAACAACAAGAACAACAAGAACAACAAGAACAACCTGAACAACAACAACAAGACCAACAACAAGAACAACAAGAACAACAACAACAAGTACAACAAGAACAACAACAACATGAACAACAAGAACATCAACAACCAGAACAACAAGAACAACAACAACAACAAAAACAGGAACAACAACAACAACATCAAGAACAACAACAAGAACAACAAGAACAAGAACAACAAGAACCACAACAACATGAACAACAAGAACATCAACAACCAGAACAACAAGAACAACAAGAAGAACAAGAACAACAAGAACAACAAGAACAACAAGAACAACAAGAACAACAAGATCAATAAGAACAACAAAAACAACAAGAACAACAAGAACAACAAGAACAACAAGAACAACAAGAACAACAAGAACAACAAGAACAACAAGAACAACAAGAACAACAAGAACAACAAGAACAACAAGAACAACAAGAACAACAAGAACAACAAGAACAACAAGAACAACAAGAACAACAAGAACAACAAGAACAACAAGAACAACAAGAACAACAAGAACAACAAGAACAACAAGAACAACAAGAACAACAAGAACATCAAGAACAACAAGAACAACAAGAACAAGAACAACAACAACAAGAACTACATGAACAACAACAACAAGAACGACAAGAACAACATCAACAAGAACAACAAAAACAACAACAACAAGAACAGCAAGAACAACAAGAACAGCAAGAACAACAAGAACAACAAGAACAACAAGAACAAGGACAGCAAGGACAACAACAACAAGAACTACATGAACGTCAACAACAAGAATAACAAGAACAACAGCAACAAGTACAACAAGAACAACAACAACATGAACGACAAGAACATCAACAACCTGAGCAACAAGAACAACAACAACAACAAAAACAGGAACAACAACAACAACATCAAGAACAACAACAAGAACAACAAGAACAAGAACAACAACAACAAGAACAACTAGAACAACAACAACA
>NW_027476089.1:4562500-4567500 GCF_051020955.1 Megalopta genalis | reverse complement strand
AACAAGAACTACATGAACGTCAACAACAAGAATAACAAGAACAACAACAACATGAACGACAAGAACATCAACAACCAGAACAACCAGAACAACAACAACAAGAACAACAAGAACAACAACAACATGAACAACAAGAACATCAACAACCAGAACAACAAGAACAACAACAACAACAAAAACAGGAACAACAACAACAACATCAAGAACAACAACAAGAACAACAAGCACAAGAACAACAAGAACAACAACAACATGTACAACAAGAACATCAACAACCAGAACAACAAGAACAACAAGAACAACAAGAACAACAAGAACAACAAGAACAACAAGAACAACAAGAATGACAAGAACAACAAGAACAACAAGAACAACAAGAACAAGAACAACAAGAACAACAAGAACAACAAGAACAACAAGAACAACAAGAACAGCCGGTACAACAAGAACAACAAGAACAACCTGAACAACAACAACATGAACAACAAGAACATCAACAACCAGAACAACAAGAAGAACAAAAAGAACAAGAACAACAAGAACAACAAGAACAACAAGAACAACAAGAACAACAAGAACAACAAGAACAACAAGAACAACAAGAACAACAAGAACAACAAGAACAGCAAGAACAACAAGAACAACAAGAACAACAAGAAGAACAAGAACAACAAGAACAACAAGAACAACAAGAACAACAAGAACAACAAGAACAACAAGAACAACAAGAACAACAAGAACATCAAGAACAACAAGAACAACAAGAACAAGAACAACAACAACAAGAACTACATGAACAACAACAACAAGAACGACAAGAACAACATCAACAAGAACAACAAAAACAACAACAACATGAACAACAAGAACAACAAGAACAGCAAGAACAACAAGAACAACAAGAACAACAAGAACAAGGACAGCAAGGACAACAACAACAAGAACTACATGAACGTCAACAACAAGAATAACAAGAACAACAACAACAAGTACAACAAGAACAACAACAACATGAACAACAAGAACATCAACAACCAGAACAACAAGAACAACAACAACAACAAAAGCAGGAACAACAACAACAACATCAAGAACAACAACAAGAACAACAAGAACAAGAACAACAACAACAAGAACAACTAGAACAACAACAACAAAAACAACAATAACATCAAGTACAGCACGAACAACAAGAACAACAAGAAGAAGAAGAAGAACAACAACAAGATCAACAAGAACAACAAGAACAACAAGAACAACAAGAACAACAAGAACAAGAACAGCAAGAACAACAACAACAAGAACTACATGAACAACAACAACAAGAACGACAAGAACAACATCAACAAGAACAACAAAAACAACAACAACATGAACAACAAGAACAACAAGAACAGCAAGAACAACAAGAACAACAAGAACAACAAGAACAAGAACAGCAAGGACAACAACAACAAGAACTACATGAACGTCAACAACAAGAATAACAAGAACAACAACAACATGTACCACAAGAACATCAACAACCAGAACAACCTGAACAACAACAACAACAAGAACAACAAGAACAACAACAACAACAACAACAACATGAACAACAAGAACAACAAGAACAACAAGAACAACATGAACAACAAGAACAACAAGAACTTCAAGAACAACAAGAACAACAAGAACAACAAGAGCAACAAGAACAGCAAGATCAACAAGAACAACAAGAACAACAAGAACAACAAGAACATCAAGAACAACAAGAACAACAAGAGCAACAAGAACAACAAGAACAACAAGAACAACCTGAACAACAACAACAAGAACAACAGCAAGAACAACAAGAACAACAACAACAAGTACAACAAGAACAACAACAACATGAACAACAAGAACATCAACAACCAGAACAACAAGAACAACAACAACAACAAAAACAGGAACAACAATAACAACATCAAGAACAACAACAAGAACAACAAGAACAAGAACAACAAGAACCACAACAACATGAACAACAAGAACATCAACAACCAGAACAACAAGAACAACAAGAAGAACATGAACAACAAGAACAACAAGAACAGCAAGAACAACAAGAACAACAAGAACAACAAGAACAACAAGATCAATAAGAACAACAAGAACAACAAGAACAACAAGTACAACAAGAACAACAAGAACAACAAGAACAACAAGAACAACAAGAACAACAAGAACAACAAGAACAACAAGAACAACAAGAACAACAAGAACGACAAGAACAACAAGAACAACACGAACAACAAGAAGAACAAGAACAACAAGAACAACAAGAACAACAAGAACAACAAGAACAACAAGAACAACAAGAACAACAAGAACAACAAGAACAACAAGAACAACAAGAACATCAAGAACAACAAGAACAAGAACAACAACAACAAGAACTACATGAACAACAACAACAAGAACGACAAGAACAACATCAACAAGAACAACAAAAACAACAACAACATGAACAACAAGAACAACAAGAACAGCAAGAACAACAAGAACAACAAGAACAACAAGAACAAGGACAGCAAGGACAACAACAACAAGAACTACATGAACGTCAACAACAAGAATAACAAGAACAACAACAACAAGTACAACAAGAACAACAACAACATGAACAACAAGAACATCAACAACCAGAACAACAAGAACAACAACAACAACAAAAGCAGGAACAACAACAACAACATCAAGAACAACAACAAGAACAACAAGAACAACAACAACAAGAACAACTAGAACAACAACAACAAAAACAACAATAACATCAAGAACAGCACGAACAACAAGAACAACAAGAAGAAGAAGAAGAACAACAACAAGATCAACAAGAACAACAAGAACAACAAGAACAACAAGAATAACAAGAACAAGAACAGCAAGAACAACAACAACAAGAACTACATGAACAACAACAACAAGAACGACAAGAACAACATCAACAAGAACAACAAAAACAACAACAACATGAACAACAAGAACAACAAGAACAGCAAGAACAACAAGAACAACAAGAACAACAAGAACAAGAACAGCAAGGACAACAACAACAAGAACTACATGAACGTCAACAACAAGAATAACAAGAACAACAACAACATGTACCACAAGAACATCAACAACCAGAACAACCAGAACAACAAGAACAACAAGAGCAACAAGAGCAACAAGAGCCACAAGAGCAACAAGAACAACAAGAACAACAAGAACAACAAGAACAAGGACAGCAAGGTCAACAACAACAAGAACTACATGAACGTCAACAACAAGAATAACAAGAACAACAACAACATGAACGACAAGAACATCAACAACCAGAACAACCAGAACAACAACAACAAGAACAACAAGAACAACAACAACATGAACAACAAGAACGTCAACAACCAGAACAACAAGAACAACAACAACAACAAAAACAGGAACAACAACAACATCAAGAACAACAACAAGAACAACAAGCACAAGAACAACAAGAACAACAACAACATGTACAACAAGAACATCAACAACCAGAACAACAAGAACAACAAGAACAACAAGAACAACAAGAACAACAAGAACAACAAGAATGACAAGAACAACAAGAACAACAAGAACAACAAGAACAACAAGAACAACAAGAACAACAAGAACAACAAGAACAACAAGAACAGCCGGTACAACAAGAACAACAAGAACAACCTGAACAACAACAACATGAACAACAAGAACATCAACAACCAGAACAACAAGAAGAACAAAAAGAACAAGAACAACAAGAACAACAAGAACAACAAGAACAACAAGAACAACAAGAACAACAAGAACAACAAGAACAACAAGAACAACAAGAACAACAAGAACAACAAGAACAACAAGAACAACCTGAACAACAACAACAAGACCAACAACAAGAACAACAAGAACAACAACAACAAGTACAACAAGAACAACAACAACATGAACAACAAGAACATCAACAACCAGAACAACAAGAACAACAACAACAACAAAAACAGGAACAACAACAACAACATCAAGAACAACAACAAGAACAACAAGAACAAGAACAACAAGAACCACAACAACATGAACAACAAGAACATCAACAACCAGAACAACAAGAACAACAAGAAGAACAAGAACAACAAGAACAACAAGAACAACAAGAACAACAAGATCAATAAGAACAACAAAAACAACAAGAACAACAAGAACAACAAGAACAACAAGAACAACAAGAACAACAAGAACAACAAGAACAACAAGAACAACAAGAACAACAAGAACAACAAGAACAACAAGAACAACAAGAACAACAAGAACAACAAGAACAACAAGAACAACAAGAACAACAAGAACAACAAGAACAACAAGAACAACAAGAACAACAAGAACAACAAGAACAACAAGAACAACAAGAACAACAAGAACAACAAGAACAACAAGAACAACAAGAACATCAAGAACAACAAGAACAACAAGAACAACAACAACAACAACAAGAACTACATGAACAACAACAACAAGAACGACAAGAACAACATCAACAAGAACAACAAAAACAACAACAACAAGAACAGCAACAACAACAAGAACAGCAAGAACAACAAGAACAGCAAGAACAACAAGAACAACAAGAACAACAAGAACAAGGACAGCAAGGACAACAACAACAAGAACTACATGAACGTCAACAACAAGAATAACAAGAACAACAGCCACAAGTACAACAAGAACAACAACAACATGAACAACAAGAACATCAACAACCTGAACAACAAGAACAACAACAACAACAAAAACAGGAACAACAACAACAACATCAAGAACAACAACAAGAACAACAAGAACAAGAACAACAACAACAAGAACAACTAGAACAACAACAACAAAAACTACAAGAACATCAAGAACAGCACGAACAACAAGAACAACAAGAAGAAGAAGAACAACAACAACAAGATCAACAAGAACAACAAGAACAA
>NW_027476089.1:4520000-4557500 GCF_051020955.1 Megalopta genalis | reverse complement strand
AGAACAACAAGAACAACAAGAACAGCCGGTACAACAAGAACAACAAGAACAACCTGAACAACAACAACATGAACAACAAGAACATCAACAACCAGAACAACAAGAAGAACAAAAAGAACAAGAACAACAAGAACAACAAGAACAACAAGAACAACAAGAACAACAAGAACAACAAGAACAACAAGAACAACAAGAACAACAAGAACAGCAAGAACAACAAGAACAACAAGAACAACAAGAAGAACAAGAACAACAAGAACAACAAGAACAACAAGAACAACAAGAACAACAAGAACAACAAGAACAACAAGAACAACAAGAACATCAAGAACAACAAGAACAACAAGAACAAGAACAACAACAACAAGAACTACATGAACAACAACAACAAGAACGACAAGAACAACATCAACAAGAACAACAAAAACAACAACAACATGAACAACAAGAACAACAAGAACAGCAAGAACAACAAGAACAACAAGAACAACAAGAACAAGGACAGCAAGGACAACAACAACAAGAACTACATGAACGTCAACAACAAGAATAACAAGAACAACAACAACAAGTACAACAAGAACAACAACAACATGAACAACAAGAACATCAACAACCAGAACAACAAGAACAACAACAACAACAAAAGCAGGAACAACAACAACAACATCAAGAACAACAACAAGAACAACAAGAACAAGAACAACAACAACAAGAACAACTAGAACAACAACAACAAAAACAACAATAACATCAAGTACAGCACGAACAACAAGAACAACAAGAAGAAGAAGAAGAACAACAACAAGATCAACAAGAACAACAAGAACAACAAGAACAACAAGAACAACAAGAACAAGAACAGCAAGAACAACAACAACAAGAACTACATGAACAACAACAACAAGAACGACAAGAACAACATCAACAAGAACAACAAAAACAACAACAACATGAACAACAAGAACAACAAGAACAGCAAGAACAACAAGAACAACAAGAACAACAAGAACAAGAACAGCAAGGACAACAACAACAAGAACTACATGAACGTCAACAACAAGAATAACAAGAACAACAACAACATGTACCACAAGAACATCAACAACCAGAACAACCTGAACAACAACAACAACAAGAACAACAAGAACAACAACAACAACAACAACAACATGAACAACAAGAACAAGAACAACAACAACAAGAACTACATGAACAACAACAACAAGAACGACAAGAACAACATCAACAAGAACAACAAAAACAACAACAACATGAACAACAAGAACAACAAGAACAGCAAGAACAACAAGAACAACAAGAACAACAAGAACAAGGACAGCAAGGACAACAACAACAAGAACTACATGAACGTCAACAACAAGAATAACAAGAACAACAACAACAAGTACAACAAGAACAACAACAACATGAACAACAAGAACATCAACAACCAGAACAACAAGAACAACAACAACAACAAAAGCAGGAACAACAACAACAACATCAAGAACAACAACAAGAACAACAAGAACAACAACAACAAGAACAACTAGAACAACAACAACAAAAACAACAATAACATCAAGAACAGCACGAACAACAAGAACAACAAGAAGAAGAAGAAGAACAACAACAAGATCAACAAGAACAACAAGAACAACAAGAACAACAAGAATAACAAGAACAAGAACAGCAAGAACAACAACAACAAGAACTACATGAACAACAACAACAAGAACGACAAGAACAACATCAACAAGAACAACAAAAACAACAACAACATGAACAACAAGAACAACAAGAACAGCAAGAACAACAAGAACAACAAGAACAACAAGAACAAGAACAGCAAGGACAACAACAACAAGAACTACATGAACGTCAACAACAAGAATAACAAGAACAACAACAACATGTACCACAAGAACATCAACAACCAGAACAACCAGAACAACAAGAACAACAAGAGCAACAAGAGCAACAAGAGCCACAAGAGCAACAAGAACAACAAGAACAACAAGAACAACAAGAACAAGGACAGCAAGGTCAACAACAACAAGAACTACATGAACGTCAACAACAAGAATAACAAGAACAACAACAACATGAACGACAAGAACATCAACAACCAGAACAACCAGAACAACAACAACAAGAACAACAAGAACAACAACAACATGAACAACAAGAACGTCAACAACCAGAACAACAAGAACAACAACAACAACAAAAACAGGAACAACAACAACATCAAGAACAACAACAAGAACAACAAGCACAAGAACAACAAGAACAACAACAACATGTACAACAAGAACATCAACAACCAGAACAACAAGAACAACAAGAACAACAAGAACAACAAGAACAACAAGAACAACAAGAATGACAAGAACAACAAGAACAACAAGAACAACAAGAACAACAAGAACAACAAGAACAACAAGAACAACAAGAACAGCCGGTACAACAAGAACAACAAGAACAACCTGAACAACAACAACATGAACAACAAGAACATCAACAACCAGAACAACAAGAAGAACAAAAAGAACAAGAACAACAAGAACAACAAGAACAACAAGAACAACAAGAACAACAAGAACAACAAGAACAACAAGAACAACAAGAACAACAAGAACAACAAGAACAACAAGAACAACAAGAACAACAAGAACAACAAGAACAACAAGAACAACCTGAACAACAACAACAAGACCAACAACAAGAACAACAAGAACAACAACAACAAGTACAACAAGAACAACAACAACATGAACAACAAGAACATCAACAACCAGAACAACAAGAACAACAACAACAACAAAAACAGGAACAACAACAACAACATCAAGAACAACAACAAGAACAACAAGAACAAGAACAACAAGAACCACAACAACATGAACAACAAGAACATCAACAACCAGAACAACAAGAACAACAAGAAGAACAAGAACAACAAGAACAACAAGAACAACAAGAACAACAAGATCAATAAGAACAACAAAAACAACAAGAACAACAAGAACAACAAGAACAACAAGAACAACAAGAACAACAAGAACAACAAGAACAACAAGAACAACAAGAACAACAAGAACAACAAGAACAACAAGAACAACAAGAACAACAAGAACAACAAGAACAACAAGAACAACAAGAACAACAAGAACAACAAGAACAACAAGAACAACAAGAACAACAAGAACAACAAGAACAACAAGAACAACAAGAACAACAAGAACAACAAGAACAACAAGAACATCAAGAACAACAAGAACAACAAGAACAAGAACAACAACAACAAGAACTACATGAACAACAACAACAAGAACGACAAGAACAACATCAACAAGAACAACAAAAACAACAACAACAAGAACAGCAAGAACAACAAGAACAGCAAGAACAACAAGAACAACAAGAACAACAAGAACAAGGACAGCAAGGACAACAACAACAAGAACTACATGAACGTCAACAACAAGAATAACAAGAACAACAGCAACAAGTACAACAAGAACAACAACAACATGAACAACAAGAACATCAACAACCTGAACAACAAGAACAACAACAACAACAAAAACAGGAACAACAACAACAACATCAAGAACAACAACAAGAACAACAAGAACAAGAACAACAACAACAAGAACAACTAGAACAACAACAACAAAAACTACAAGAACATCAAGAACAGCACGAACAACAAGAACAACAAGAAGAAGAAGAACAACAACAACAAGATCAACAAGAACAACAAGAACAACAAGAACAACAAGAACAACAAGAACAACAAGAACAACAAGAACAAGAACAGCAAGAACAACAACAACAAGAACTACATGAACAACAACAACAAGAACGACAAGAACAACATCAACAAGAACAACAAAAACAACAACAACATGAACAACAAGAACAACAAGAACAGCAAGAACAACAAGAACAACAAGAACAACAAGAACAAGAACAGCAAGGACAACAACAACAAGAACTACATGAACGTCAACAACAAGAATAACAAGAACAACAACAACATGTACCACAAGAACATCAACAACCAGAACAACCAGAACAACAAGAACAACAAGAGCAACAAGAGCAACAAGAACATCAAGAACAACAAGAGCAACAAGAACAACAAGAACAACAGGAAAAGCAAGAACAACAAGAACAACAAGAACAACTAGAACAACAAGAGCAACAAGAACAACAAGAACAACAAGAACAACAAGAACAACAAGAACAACAAGAACAACAAGAACAACAAGAACAACAAGAACAACAAGAACAACAAGAACAACAAGAACAACAAGAACAACAAGAACAACAAGAACAACAAGAACAACAAGAACAACAAGAACAACAAGAACAACAAGAACGACAAGAACAACATCAACAAGAACAACAAAAACAACAAGAACAACAACAACAACAAGAACAACAAGAACAACAAGAACAACAAGAACAACAAGAACAACAAGAACAACGAGAACAACAAGAACAACAAGAATAACAAGAACAACAAGAACAACAAGAACAACAAGAACAACAAGAACAACAAGAACAGCCGGTACAACAAGAACAACAAGAACAACAAGAACAACAAGAACAACAAGAACAACAAGAACAACAAGAACAACAAGAACAACAAGAACAACAAGAACAACAAGAACAACAAGAACAACAAGAGCAACAAGAACAGCAAGATCAACAAGAACAACAAGAACAACAAGAAAAACAAGAACATCAAGAACAACAAGAACAACAAGAGCAACAAGAACAACAAGAACAACAAGAACAACCTGAACAACAACAACAAGAACAACAACAAGAACAACAAGAACAACAACAACAAGTACAACAAGAACAACAACAACATGAACAACAAGAACATCAAGAACAACAAGAACAACAAGAGCAACAAGAACAACAAGAACAACAAGAACAACCTGAACAACAACAACAAGAACAACAACAAGAACAACAAGAACAACAAGAACAAGTACAACAAGAACAACAACAACATGAGCAACAAGAACAACAAGAACATCAACAACCAGAACAACAAGAACAACAACAAGAACATCAACAACCAGAACAACAAGAACAACAACAAGAACAACTAGAACAAGAACAACAAGAACAACAAGAACAACAAGAACAACAACAAGAACAACTAGAACAAGAACAACAAGAACAACAAGAACAACAAGAACATCAAGAACAACAAGAACAACAAGAACAACAAGAACAACAAGAACAACAAGAACAACAAGAACAACAAGAACAACAAGAACAACAAGAACAACAAGAACAACAAGAACAACAAGAACAACAAGAACAACAAGAACAACAAGAACAACAAGAACAACAAGAACAACAAGAACAACAAGAACAACAAGAACAACAAGAAGAACAAGAACAACAAGAACAACAAGAACAACAAGAACAACAAGAACAACAAGAACAACAAGAACAACAAGAACAACAAGAACAACAAGAACATCAAGAACAACAAGAACAACAAGAACAAGAACAGCAACAACAAGAACTACATGAACAACAACAACAAGAACGACAAGAACAACATCAACAAGAACAACAAAAACAACAACAACATGAACAACAAGAACAACAAAACAGCAAGAACAACAAGAACAACAAGAACAACAAGAACAAGGACAGCAAGGACAACAACAACAAGAACTACATGAACGTCAACAACAAGAATAACAAGAACAACAACAACAAGTACAACAAGAACAACAACAACATGAACAACAAGAACATCAACAACCAGAACAACAAGAACAACAACAACAACAAAAGCAGGAACAACAACAACAACATCAAGAACAACAACAAGAACAACAAGAACAAGAACAACAACAACAAGAACAACTAGAACAACAACAACAAAAACAACAATAACATCAAGAACAGCACGAACAACAAGAACAACAAGAAGAAGAAGAAGAACAACAACAAGATCAACAAGAACAACAAGAACAACAAGAACAACAAGAACAACAAGAACAAGAACAGCAAGAACAACAACAACAAGAACTACATGAACAACAACAACAAGAACGACAAGAACAACATCAACAAGAACAACAAAAACAACAACAACATGAACAACAAGAACAACAAGAACAGCAAGAACAACAAGAACAACAAGAACAACAAGAACTAGAACAGCAAGGACAACAACAACAAGAACTACATGAACGTCAACAACAAGAATAACAAGAACAACAACAACATGTACCACAAGAACATCAACAATCAGAACAACCAGAACAACAAGAACAACAAGAGCAACAAGAGCAACAAGAGCCACAAGAGCAACAAGAACAACAAGAACAACAAGAACAACAAGAACAAGGACAGCAAGGTCAACAACAACAAGAACTACATGAACGTCAACAACAAGAATAACAAGAACAACAACAACATGAACGACAAGAACATCAACAACCAGAACAACCAGAACAACAACAACAAGAACAACAAGAACAACAACAACATGAACAACAAGAACATCAACAACCAGAACAACAAGAACAACAACAACAACAAAAACAGGAACAACAACAACAACATCAAGAACAACAACAAGAACAACAAGCACAAGAACAACAAGAACAACAACAACATTTACAACAAGAACATCAACAACCAGAACAACAAGAACAACAAGAACAACAAGAACAACAAGAACAACAAGAACAACAAGAACAACAAGAATGACAAGAACAACAAGAACAACAAGAACAACAAGAACAAGAACAACAAGAACAACAAGAACAACAAGAACAACAAGAACAACAAGAACAGCCGGTACAACAAGAACAACAAGAACAACTTGAACAACAACAACATGAACAACAAGAACATCAACAACCAGAACAACAAGAAGAACAAAAAGAACAAGAACAACAAGAACAACAAGAACAACAAGAACAACAAGAACAACAAGAACAACAAGAACAACAAGAACAACAAGAACAACAAGAACAACAAGAACAGCAAGAACAACAAGAACAACAAGAACAACAAGAAGAACAAGAACAACAAGAACAACAAGAACAACAAGAACAACAAGAACAACAAGAACAACAAGAACAACAAGAACATCAAGAACAACAAGAACAACAAGAACAAGAACAACAACAACAAGAACTACATGAACAACAACAACAAGAACGACAAGAACAACATCAACAAGAACAACAAAAACAACAACAACATGAACAACAAGAACAACAAGAACAGCAAGAACAACAAGAACAACAAGAACAACAAGAACAAGGACAGCAAGGACAACAACAACAAGAACTACATGAACGTCAACAACAAGAATAACAAGAACAACAACAACAAGTACAACAAGAACAACAACAACATGAACAACAAGAACATCAACAACCAGAACAACAAGAACAACAACAACAACAAAAGCAGGAACAACAACAACAACATCAAGAACAACAACAAGAACAACAAGAACAAGAACAACAACAACAAGAACAACTAGAACAACAACAACAAAAACAACAATAACATCAAGTACAGCACGAACAACAAGAACAACAAGAAGAAGAAGAAGAACAACAACAAGATCAACAAGAACAACAAGAACAACAAGAACAACAAGAACAACAAGAACAACAAGAACAAGAACAGCAAGAACAACAACAACAAGAACTACATGAACAACAACAACAAGAACGACAAGAACAACATCAACAAGAACAACAAAAACAACAACAACATGAACAACAAGAACAACAAGAACAGCAAGAACAACAAGAACAACAAGAACAACAAGAACAAGAACAGAAAGGACAACAACAACAAGAACTACATGAACGTCAACAACAAGAATAACAAGAACAACAACAACATGTACCACAAGAACATCAACAACCAGAACAACCTGAACAACAACAACAACAAGAACAACAAGAACAACAACAACAACAACAACATGAACAACAAGAACAACAAGAAGAACAAGAACAACAAGAACAACAAGAACAACAAGAACAACAAGAACAACAAGAACAACAAGAACAACAAGAACAACAAGAACAACAAGAACAACAAGAACAACAAGAACAACATGAACAACAAGAACAACAAGAACAACAAGAACAACAAGAACAACAAGAACAACAGGAGCAACAAGAACAGCAAGATCAACAAGAACAACAAGAACAACAAGAACAACAAGAACATCAAGAACAACAAGAACAACAAGAGCAACAAGAACAACAAGAACAACAAGAACATCCTGAACAACAACAACAAGAACAACAGCAAGAACAACAAGAACAACAACAACAAGTACAACAAGAACAACAACAACATGAACAACAAGAACATCAACAACCAGAACAACAAGAACAACAACAACAACAAAAACAGGAACAACAATAACAACATCAAGAACAACAACAAGAACAACAAGAACAAGAACAACAAGAACCACAACAACATGAACAACAAGAACATCAACAACCAGAACAACAAGAACAACAAGAAGAACATGAACAACAAGAACAACAAGAACAGCAAGAACAACAAGAACAACAAGAACAACAAGATCAATAAGAACAACAAGAACAACAAGAACAACAAGTACAACAAGAACAACAAGAACAACAAGAACAACAAGAACAACAAGAACAACAAGAACAACAAGAACAACAAGAACGACAAGAACAACAAGAACAACACGAACAACAAGAAGAACAAGAACAACAAGAACAACAAGAACAACAAGAACAACAAGAACAACAAGAACAACAAGAACAACAAGAACAACAAGAACAACAAGAACAACAAGAACATCAAGAACAACAAGAACAACAAGAACAAGAACAACAACAACAAGAACTACATGAACAACAACAACAAGAACGACAAGAACAACATCAACAAGAACAACAAAAACAACAACAACATGAACAACAAGAACAACAAGAACAGCAAGAACAACAAGAACAACAAGAACAACAAGAACAAGGACAGCAAGGACAACAACAACAAGAACTACATGAACGTCAACAACAAGAATAACAAGAACAACAACAACAAGTACAACAAGAACAACAACAACATGAACAACAAGAACATCAACAACCAGAACAACAAGAACAACAACAACAACAAAAGCAGGAACAACAACAACAACATCAAGAACAACAACAAGAACAACAAGAACAAGAACAACAACAACAAGAACAACTAGAACAACAACAACAAAAACAACAATAACATCAAGAACAGCACGAACAACAAGAACAACAAGAAGAAGAAGAAGAACAACAACAAGATCAACAAGAACAACAAGAACAACAAGAACAACAAGAACAACAAGAACAAGAACAGCAAGAACAACAACAACAAGAACTACATGAACAACAACAACAAGAACGACAAGAACAACATCAACAAGAACAACAAAAACAACAACAACATGAACAACAAGAACAACAAGAACAGCAAGAACAACAAGAACAACAAGAACAACAAGAACAAGAACAGCAAGGACAACAACAACAAGAACTACATGAACGTCAACAACAAGAATAACAAGAACAACAACAACATGTACCACAAGAACATCAACAACCAGAACAACCAGAACAACAAGAACAACAAGAGCAACAAGAGCAACAAGAGCCACAAGAGCAACAAGAACAACAAGAACAACAAGAACAACAAGAACAAGGACAGCAAGGTCAACAACAACAAGAACTACATGAACGTCAACAACAAGAATAACAAGAACAACAACAACATGAACGACAAGAACATCAACAACCAGAACAACCAGAACAACAACAACAAGAACAACAAGAACAACAACAACATGAACAACAAGAACATCAACAACCAGAACAACAAGAACAACAACAACAACAAAAACAGGAACAACAACAACAACATCAAGAACAACAACAAGAACAACAAGCACAAGAACAACAAGAACAACAACAACATGTACAACAAGAACATCAACAACCAGAACAACAAGAACAACAAGAACAACAAGAACAACAAGAACAACAAGAACAACAAGAACAACAAGAACAACAAGAACAACAAGAACAACAAGAATGACAAGAACAACAAGAACAACAAGAACAACAAGAACAACAAGAACAACAAGAACAACAAGAACAACAAGAACAGCCGGTACAACAAGAACAACAAGAACAACCTGAACAACAACAACATGAACAACAAGAACATCAACAACCAGAACAACAAGAAGAACAAAAAGAACAAGAACAACAAGAACAACAAGAACAACAAGAACAACAAGAACAACAAGAACAACAAGAACAACAAGAACAACAAGAACAACAAGAACAACAAGAACAACAAGAACAACAAGAACAACAAGAACAACAAGAACAACAAGAACAACAAGAACAACAAGAACAACAAGAACAACAAGAACAACAAGAACAACAAGAACAACAAGAACAACAAGAACAACAAGAACAACAAGAACAACAAGAACAACAAGAACAACAAGAACAACAAGAACAACAAGAACAACAAGAACAACAACAACAACAACAACAAGAACAACAAGAACAGCAAGAACAACAAGAACAACAAGAACAACAAGAACAACAAGAACAACAAGAACATCAAGAACAACAAGAACAACAAGAGCAACAAGAACAACAACAACAAGTACAACAAGAACAACAACAACATGAACAACAAGAACATCAACAACCAGAACAACAAGAACAACAACAACAACAAAAACAGGAACAACAACAACAACATCAAGAACAACAACAAGAACAACAAGAACAAGAACAACAAGAACCACAACAACATGAACAACAAGAACATCAACAACCAGAACAACAAGAACAACAAGAAGAACAAGAACAACAAGAACAACAAGAACAACAAGAACAACAAGATCAATAAGAACAACAAGAACAACAAGAACAACAAGAACAACAAGAACAACAAGAACAACAAGAACAACAAGATCAACAAGAACAACAAGAACAACAAGAACAACAAGAACAACAAGAGCAACAAGAACAACAAGAACAACAAGAACAACAAGAACAACAAGAACAACAAGAACAACAAGAACAACAAGAACAACAAGAACAACAAGAACAACAGGAACATCAAGAACAACAAGAACAACAAGAACAAGAACAACAACAACAAGAACTACATGAACAACAACAACAAGAACGACAAGAACAACATCAACAAGAACAACAAAAACAACAACAACATGAACAACAAGAACAGCAAGAACAACAAGAACAACAAGAACAAGGACAGCAAGGACAACAACAACAAGAACTACATGAACGTCAACAACAAGAATAACAAGAACAACAACAACAAGTACAACAAGAACAACAACAACATGAACAACAAGAACATCAACAACCAGAACAACAAGAACAACAACAACAACAAAAACAGGAACAACAACAACAACATCAAGAACAACAACAAGAACAACAAGAACAAGAACAACAACAACAAGAACAACTAGAACAACAACAACAAAAACAACAAGAACATCAAGAACAGCACGAACAACAAGAACAACAAGAAGAAGAACAACAACAACAACAAGATCAACAAGAACAACAAGAACAACAAGAACAACAAGAACAACAAGAACAACAAGAACAACAAGAACAACAAGAACAACAAGAACAACAAGAACAACAAGAACAACAAGAACAAGAACAGCAAGAACAACAACAACAAGAACTACATGAACAACAACAACAAGAACGACAAGAACAACATCAACAAGAACAACAAAAACAACAACAACATGAACAACAAGAACAGCAAGAACAACAAGAACAACAAGAACAACAAGAACAAGAACATCAAGGACCACAACAACAAGAACTACATGAACGTCAACAACAAGAATAACAAGAACAACAACAACATGTACCACAAGAACATCAACAACCAGAACAACCAGAACAACAAGAACAACAAGAGCAACAAGAGCAACAAGAGCCACAATAGCAACAAGAACAACAAGAACAACAAGAACAACAAGAACAACAAGAACAGCAAGAACAACAAGAACAACAAGAACAACAAGAACAAAAAGAACAACAAGAATAAGGACAGCAAGGTCAACAACAACAAGAACTACATGAACGTCAACAACAAGAATAACAAGAACAACAACAACATGAACGACAAGAACATCAACAACCAGAACAACCAGAACAACAACAACAAGAACAACAAGAACAACAACAACATGAACAACAAGAACATCAACAACCAGAACAACAAGAACAACAACAACAACAAAAACAGGAACAACAACAACAACATCAAGAACAACAACAAGAACAACAAGAACAAGAACAACAAGAACAACAACAACATGTACAACAAGAACATCAACAACCAGAACAACAAGAACAACAAGAACAACAAGAACAAGAACAACAAGAACAACAAGAACAACAAGAACAACAAGAACAAGAACAACAAGAACAACAAGAACAACAACAACATGAACCACAAGAACATCAACAGCCAGAACAACCAGAACAACAAGAACAACAAGAGCAACAAGAGCAACAAGAGCAACATGAACAACAAGAACAACAAGAACAACAAGAACAACAAGAACAACAAGAACAACAACAACAGGAACAACAAGAACAACAAGAACAGCAAGAACAACAAGAACAAGAACAGCAAGAGCAACAACAACAAGAACTACATGAACAACAAGAACATCAACAACCAGAGCAACAAGAACAACAACAACAAGAACAACTAGAACAACAACAACAAGAACAACAAGAACAACAAGAACATCAAGAACAACAAGAACAACAAGAACAACAAGAACAACAAGAACAACAAGAACAACAAGAATGACAAGAACAACAAGAACAACAAGAACAACAAGAACAACAAGAACAACAAGAACAACAAGAACAACAAGAACAACAAGAACAACAAGAACATCAAGAACAACAAGAACAACAAGAACAACAAGAACAACAAGAACAACAAGAACATCAAGAACAACAAGAACAACAAGAACAACAAGAACAACAAGAACAACAAGAACAACAAGAACAACAAGAACAACAAGAACAACAAGATCAACAAGAACAACAAGAACAACAAGAACAACAAGAACAACAAGAACAACAAGAACAACAAGAACAACAAGAACAACAAGAACAACAAGAACAACAAGAACAACAAGAACAACAAGAACAACAAGAAGAACAAGAACAACAAGAACAACAAGAACAACAAGAACAACAAGAACAACAAGAACAACAAGAACAACAAGAACAACAAGAACATCAAGAACAACAAGAACAACAAGAACAAGAACAGCAACAACAAGAACTACATGAACAACAACAACAAGAACGACAAGAACAACATCAACAAGAACAACAAAAACAACAACAACATGAACAACAAGAACAACAAAACAGCAAGAACAACAAGAACAACAAGAACAACAAGAACAAGGACAGCAAGGACAACAACAACAAGAACTACATGAACGTCAACAACAAGAATAACAAGAACAACAACAACAAGTACAACAAGAACAACAACAACATGAACAACAAGAACATCAACAACCAGAACAACAAGAACAACAACAACAACAAAAGCAGGAACATCAACAACAACATCAAGAACAACAACAAGAACAACAAGAACAAGAACAACAACAACAAGAACAACTAGAACAACAACAACAAAAACAACAATAACATCAAGAACAGCACGAACAACAAGAACAACAAGAAGAAGAAGAAGAACAACAACAAGATCAACAAGAACAACAAGAACAACAAGAACAACAAGAACAACAAGAACAAGAACAGCAAGAACAACAACAAGAACTACATGAACAACAACAACAAGAACGACAAGAACAACATCAACAAGAACAACAAAAACAACAACAACATGAACAACAAGAACAACAAGAACAGCAAGAACAACAAGAACAACAAGAACAACAAGAACAAGAACAGCAAGGACAACAACAACAAGAACTACATGAACGTCAACAACAAGAATAACAAGAACAACAACAACATGTACCACAAGAACATCAACAATCAGAACAACCAGAACAACAAGAACAACAAGAGCAACAAGAGCAACAAGAGCCACAAGAGCAACAAGAACAACAAGAACAACAAGAACAACAAGAACAAGGACAGCAAGGTCAACAACAACAAGAACTACATGAACGTCAACAACAAGAATAACAAGAACAACAACAACATGAACGACAAGAACATCAACAACCAGAACAACCAGAACAACAACAACAAGAACAACAAGAACAACAACAACATGAACAACAAGAACATCAACAACCAGAACAACAAGAACAACAACAACAACAAAAACAGGAACAACAACAACAACATCAAGAACAACAACAAGAACAACAAGCACAAGAACAACAAGAACAACAACAACATGTACAACAAGAACATCAACAACCAGAACAACAAGAACAACAAGAACAACAAGAACAACAAGAACAACAAGAATGACAAGAACAACAAGAACAACAAGAACAACAAGAACAAGAACAACAAGAACAACAAGAACAACAAGAACAACAAGAACAACAAGAACAGCCGGTACAACAAGAACAACAAGAACAACCTGAACAACAACAACATGAACAACAAGAACATCAACAACCAGAACAACAAGAAGAACAAAAAGAACAAGAACAACAAGAACAACAAGAACAACAAGAACAACAAGAACAACAAGAACAACAAGAACAACAAGAACAGCAAGAACAACAAGAACAACAAGAACAACAAGAAGAACAAGAACAACAAGAACAACAAGAACAACAAGAACAACAAGAACAACAAGAACAACAAGAACATCAAGAACAACAAGAACAACAAGAACAAGAACAACAACAACAAGAACTACATGAACAACAACAACAAGAACGACAAGAACAACATCAACAAGAACAACAAAAACAACAACAACATGAACAACAAGAACAACAAGAACAGCAAGAACAACAAGAACAACAAGAACAACAAGAACAAGGACAGCAAGGACAACAACAACAAGAACTACATGAACGTCAACAACAAGAATAACAAGAACAACAACAACAAGTACAACAAGAACAACAACAACATGAACAACAAGAACATCAACAACCAGAACAACAAGAACAACAACAACAACAAAAGCAGGAACAACAACAACAACATCAAGAACAACAACAAGAACAACAAGAACAAGAACAACAACAACAAGAACAACTAGAACAACAACAACAAAAACAACAATAACATCAAGTACAGCACGAACAACAAAAACAACAAGAAGAAGAAGAAGAACAACAACAAGATCAACAAGAACAACAAGAACAACAAGAACAACAAGAACAACAAGAACAACAAGAACAACAAGAACAACAAGAACAAGAACAGCAAGAACAACAACAACAAGAACTACATGAACAACAACAACAAGAACAACAAGAACAACAACAACAACAACAACATGAACAACAAGAACAACAAGAAGAACAAGAACAACAAGAACAACAAGAACAACAAGAACAACAAGAACAACAAGAACAACAAGAACAACAAGAACAACAAGAACAACAAGAACAACAAGAACAACAAGAACAACAAGAACAACATGAACAACAAGAACAACAAGAACAACAAGAACAACAAGAACAACAAGAACAACAAGAGCAACAAGAACAGCAAGATCAACAAGAACAACAAGAACAACAAGAACAACAAGAACATCAAGAACAACAAGAACAACAAGAGCAACAAGAACAACAAGAACAACAAGAACAACCTGAACAACAACAACAAGAACAACAGCAAGAACAACAAGAACAACAACAACAAGTACAACAAGAACAACAACAACATGAACAACAAGAACATCAACAACCAGAACAACAAGAACAACAACAACAACAAAAACAGGAACAACAATAACAACATCAAGAACAACAACAAGAACAACAAGAACAAGAACAACAAGAACCACAACAACATGAACAACAAGAACATCAACAACCGGAACAACAAGAACAACAAGAAGAACATGAACAACAAGAACAACAAGAACAGCAAGAACAACAAGAACAACAAGAACAACAAGATCAATAAGAACAACAAGAACAACAAGAACAACAAGTACAACAAGAACAACAAGAACAACAAGAACAACAAGAACAACAAGAACAACAAGAACAACAAGAACAACAAGAACAACAAGAACAACAAGAACGACAAGAACAACAAGAACAACACGAACAACAAGAAGAACAAGAACAACAAGAACAACAAGAACAACAAGAACAACAAGAACAACAAGAACAACAAGAACAACAAGAACAACAAGAACAACAAGAACATCAAGAACAACAAGAACAACAAGAACAAGAACAACAACAACAAGAACTACATGAACAACAACAACAAGAACGACAAGAACAACATCAACAAGAACAACAAAAACAACAACAACATGAACAACAAGAACAACAAGAACAGCAAGAACAACAAGAACAACAAGAACAACAAGAACAAGGACAGCAAGGACAACAACAACAAGAACTACATGAACGTCAACAACAAGAATAACAAGAACAACAACAACAAGTACAACAAGAACAACAACAACATGAACAACAAGAACATCAACAACCAGAACAACAAGAACAACAACAACAACAAAAGCAGGAACAACAACAACAACATCAAGAACAACAACAAGAACAACAAGAACAAGAACAACAACAACAAGAACAACTAGAACAACAACAACAAAAACAACAATAACATCAAGAACAGCACGAACAACAAGAACAACAAGAAGAAGAAGAAGAACAACAACAAGATCAACAAGAACAACAAGAACAACAAGAACAACAAGAACAACAAGAACAAGAACAGCAAGAACAACAACAACAAGAACTACATGAACAACAACAACAAGAACGACAAGAACAACATCAACAAGAACAACAAAAACAACAACAACATGAACAACAAGAACAACAAGAACAGCAAGAACAACAAGAACAACAAGAACAACAAGAACAAGAACAGCAAGGACAACAACAACAAGAACTACATGAACGTCAACAACAAGAATAACAAGAACAACAACAACATGTACCACAAGAACATCAACAACCAGAACAACAAGAACAACAACAACAACAAAAACAGGAACAACAACAACAACATCAAGAACAACAACAAGAACAACAAGCACAAGAACAACAAGAACAACAACAACATGTACAACAAGAACATCAACAACCAGAACAACAAGAACAACAAGAACAACAAGAACAACAAGAACAACAAGAACAACAAGAACAACAAGAACAACAAGAATGACAAGAACAACAAGAACAACAAGAACAACAAGAACAACAAGAACAACAAGAACAACAAGAACAACAAGAACAACAAGAACAGCCGGTACAACAAGAACAACAAGAACAACCTGAACAACAACAACATGAACAACAAGAACATCAACAACCAGAACAACAAGAAGAACAAAAAGAACAAGAACAACAAGAACAACAAGAACAACAAGAACAACAAGAACAACAAGAACAACAAGAACAACAAGAACAACAAGAACAACAAGAACAACAAGAACAACAAGAACAACAAGAACAACAAGAACAACAAGAACAACAAGAACAACAAGAACAACAAGAACAACAAGAACAACAAGAACAACAAGAACAACAAGAACAACAAGAACAACAAGAACAACAAGAACAACAAGAACAACAAGAACAACAAGAACAACAAGAACAACAAGAACAACAAGAACAACAAGAACAACAAGAACAACAAGAACAACAAGAACAACAAGAACAACAAGAACAACAAGAACAACAAGAACAACAAGAACAACAAGAACAACAAGAACAACAAGAACAACAAGAACAACAACAACAACAACAACAAGAACAACAAGAACAGCAAGAACAACAAGAACAACAAGAACAACAAGAACAACAAGAACAACAAGAACAACAAGAACATCAAGAACAACAAGAACAACAAGAGCAACAAGAACAACAACAACAAGTACAACAAGAACAACAACAACATGAACAACAAGAACATCAACAACCAGAACAACAAGAACAACAACAACAACAAAAACAGGAACAACAACAACAACATCAAGAACAACAACAAGAACAACAAGAACAAGAACAACAAGAACCACAACAACATGAACAACAAGAACATCAACAACCAGAACAACAAGAACAACAAGAAGAACAAGAACAACAAGAACAACAAGAACAACAAGAACAACAAGATCAATAAGAACAACAAGAACAACAAGAACAACAAGAACAACAAGAACAACAAGAACAACAAGAACAACAAGAACAACAAGAACAACAAGAACAACAAGAACAACAAGAACAACAAGAACAACAAGAGCAACAAGAACAACAAGAACAACAAGAACAACAAGAACAACAAGAACAACAAGAACAACAAGAACAACAAGAACAACAAGAACATCAAGAACAACAAGAACAACAAGAACAAGAACAACAACAACAAGAACTACATGAACAACAACAACAAGAACGACAAGAACAACATCAACAAGAACAACAAAAACAACAACAACATGAACAACAAGAACAACAAGAACAGCAAGAACAACAAGAACAACAAGAACAAGGACAGCAAGGACAACAACAACAAGAACTACATGAACGTCAACAACAAGAATAACAAGAACAACAACAACAAGTACAACAAGAACAACAACAACATGAACAACAAGAACATCAACAACCAGAACAACAAGAACAACAACAACAACAAAAACAGGAACAACAACAACAACATCAAGAACAACAACAAGAACAACAAGAACAAGAACAACAACAACAAGAACAACTAGAACAACAACAACAAAAACAACAAGAACATCAAGAACAGCACGAACAACAAGAACAACAAGAAGAAGAACAACAACAACAACAAGATCAACAAGAACAACAAGAACAACAAGAACAACAAGAACAACAAGAACAACAAGAACAACAAGAACAACAAGAACAACAAGAACAACAAGAACAACAAGAACAAGAACAGCAAGAACAACAACAACAAGAACTGCATGAACAACAACAACAAGAACGACAAGAACAACATCAACAAGAACAACAAAAACAACAACAACATGAACAACAAGAACAGCAAGAACAACAAGAACAACAAGAACAACAAGAACAAGAACATCAAGGACCACAACAACAAGAACTACATGAACGTCAACAACAAGAATAACAAGAACAACAACAACATGTACCACAAGAACATCAACAACCAGAACAACCAGAACAACAAGAACAACAAGAGCAACAAGAGCAACAAGAGCCACAATAGCAACAAGAACAACAAGAACAACAAGAACAACAAGAACAACAAGAACAGCAAGAACAACAAGAACAACAAGAACAACAAGAACAAAAAGAACAACAAGAATAAGGACAGCAAGGTCAACAACAACAAGAACTACATGAACGTCAACAACAAGAATAACAAGAACAACAACAACATGAACGACAAGAACATCAACAACCAGAACAACCAGAACAACAACAACAAGAACAACAAGAACAACAACAACATGAACAACAAGAACATCAACAACCAGAACAACAAGAACAACAACAACAACAAAAACAGGAACAACAACAACAACATCAAGAACAACAACAAGAACAACAAGAACAAGAACAACAAGAACAACAACAACATGTACAACAAGAACATCAACAACCAGAACAACAAGAACAACAAGAACAACAAGAACAAGAACAACAAGAACAACAAGAACAAGAACAACAAGAACAACAAGAACAACAACAACATGAACCACAAGAACATCAACAGCCAGAACAACCAGAACAACAAGAACAACAAGAGCAACAAGAGCAACAAGAGCAACATGAACAACAAGAACAACAAGAACAACAAGAACAACAAGAACAACAAGAACAACAACAACAGGAACAACAAGAACAACAAGAACAGCAAGAACAACAAGAACAAGAACAGCAAGAGCAACAACAACAAGAACTACATGAACAACAAGAACATCAACAACCAGAGCAACAAGAACAACAACAACAAGAACAACTAGAACAACAACAACAAGAACAACAAGAACAACAAGAACATCAAGAACAACAAGAACAACAAGAACAACAAGAACAACAAGAACAACAAGAACATCAAGAACAACAAGATCTACAAGAACAACAAGAACGACAAGAACAGCCGGTACAACAAGAACAACAAGAACAACCTGAACAACAACAACAAGAACAACAACAAGAACAACAAGAACAACAACAACAACAACAACATGAACAACAAGAACCACTAGAACAAGAACAACAAGAACAACCAGAACAACAAGAACAACAAGAACAACAAGAACAACAAGAACAACAAGAACAAGAACAGCAAGGACAACAACAACAAGAACTACATGAACGTCAACAACAAGAATAACAAGAACAACAACAACATGTACCACAAGAACATCAACAACCAGAACAACCAGAACAACAAGAACAACAAGAGCAACAAGAGCAACAAGAACATCAAGAACAACAAGAGCAACAAGAACAACAAGAACAACAGGAAAAGCAAGAACAACAAGAACAACAAGAACAACTAGAACAACAAGAGCAACAAGAACAACAAGAACAACAAGAACAACAAGAACAACAAGAACAACAAGAACAACAAGAACAACAAGAACAACAAGAACAACAAGAACAACAAGAACAACAAGAACAACAAGAACAACAAGAACAACAAGAACGACAAGAACAATATCAACAAGAACAACAAAAACAACAAGAACAACAACAACAACAAGAACAACAAGAACAACAAGAACAACAAGAACAACAAGAACAACAAGAACAACAAGCACAACAAGAACAACAAGAACAACAAGAACAAAAAAGAACAAAAACAGGAACAACAACAACAACAACAACAATAACAACAACAAGAACAACAAGAACAACAAGAACAACAAGAACAACAAGAACAACAAGAACAACAAGAACAACAAGAACAACAAGAACAACAAGAACAACGAGAACAACAAGAACAGCAAGAATAACAAGAACAACAAGAACAACAAGAACAACAAGAACAACAAGAACATCAACAACCAGAACAACAAGAACAACAACAAGAACATCAACAACCAGAACAACAAGAACAACAACAAGAACAACTAGAACAAGAACAACAAGAACAACAAGAACAACAAGAACATCAAGAACAACAAGAACAACAAGAACAACAAGAACAACAAGAACAACAAGAACATCAAGAACAACAAGAACAACAAGAACGACAAGAACAACAAGAACAACAAGAACAACAAGAACAACAAGAACAACAAGAACAACAAGAACAACAAGAACAACAAGAACAACAAGAACAACAAGAACAACAAGAACAACAAGAACAACAAGAACAGCCGGTACAACAAGAACAACAAGAACAACCTGAACAACAACAACATGAACAACAAGAACATCAACAACCAGAACAACAAGAAGAACAAAAAGAACAAGAACAACAAGAACAACAAGAACAACAAGAACAACAAGAACAACAAGAACAACAAGAACAACAAGAACAACAAGAACAACAAGAACAACAAGAACAACAAGAACAACAAGAACAACAAGAACAACAAGAACAACAAGAACAACAAGAACAACAAGAACAACAAGAACAACAAGAACAACAAGAACAACAAGAACAACAAGAACAACAAGAACAACAAGAACAACAAGAACAACAAGAACAACAAGAACAACAAGAACAACAAGAACAACAAGAACATCAAGAACAACAAGAACAACAAGAACAAGAACAACAACAACAAGAACTACATGAACAACAACAACAACAAGAACGACAAGAACAACATCAACAAGAACAACAAAAACAACAACAACATGAACAACAAGAACAACAAGAACAGCAAGAACAACAAGAACAAGGACAGCAAGGACAACAACAACAAGAACTACATGAACGTCAACAACAAGAATAACAAGAACAACAACAACAAGTACAACAAGAACAACAACAACATGAACAACAAGAACATCAACAACCAGAACAGCAAGAACAACAACAACAACAAAAACAGGAACAACAACAACAACATCAAGAACAACAACAAGAACAACAACAACAAGAACAACAACAACAAGAACAACTAGAACAACAACAACAAAAACAACAAGAACATCAAGAACAGCACGAACAACAAGAACAACAAGAAGAAGACCAACAACAACAACAAGATCAACAAGAACAACAAGAACAACAAGAACAACAAGAACAACAAGAACAACAAGAACAACAAGAACAAGAACAGCAAGAACAACAACAACAAGAACTACATGAACAACAACAACAAGAACGACAAGAACAACATCAACAAGAACAACAAAAACAACAACAACATGAACAACAAGAACAGCAAGAACAACAAGAACAACAAGAACAACAAGAACAAGAACATCAAGGACAACAACAACAAGAACTACATGAACGTCAACAACAAGAATAACAAGAACAACAACAACATGTACCACAAGAACATCAACAACCAGAACAACCAGAACAACAAGAACAACAAGAGCAACAAGAGCAACAAGAGCCACAATAGCAACAAGAACAACAAGAACAACAAGAACAACAAGAACAACAAGAACAGCAAGAACAACAAGAACAACAAGAACAACAAGAACAACAAGAATAAGGACAGCAAGGTCAACAACAACAAGAACTACATGAACGTCAACAACAAGAATAACAAGAACAACAACAACATGAACGTCAAGAACATCAACAACCAGAACAACCAGAACAACAACAACAAGAACAACAAGAACAACAACAACATGAACAACAAGAACATCAACAACCAGAACAACAAGAACAACAAGAACAACAAGAGCAACAAGAGCAACAAGAGCAACATGAACAACAAGAACAACAAGAAAAACAAGAACAACAAGAACAACAACAACAGGAACAACAAGAACAACAAGAACAGCAAGAACAACAACAACAACAACATCAAGAACAACAACAAGAACAACAAGAACAAGAACAACAAGAACAACAACAACATGTACAACAAGAACATCAACAACCAGAACAACAAGAACAACAAGAACAACAAGAACAAGAACAACAAGAACAACAAGAACAACAAGAACAACAAGAACAACAAGAACAAGAACAACAAGAACAACAACAACATGAACAACAAGAACATCAACAGCCAGAACAACCAGAACAACAAGAACAACAAGAGCAACAAGAGCAACAAGAGCAACATGAACAACAAGAACAACAAGAACAACAAGAACAAGAAGAACAACAAGAACAACAACAACAGGAACAACAAGAACAACAAGAACAGCAACAACATGAACAACAAGAACCACTAGAACAAGAACAACAAGAACAACCAGAACAACAAGAACAACAAGAACAACAAGAGCAACAAGAACAACAAGAACAACAAGATCAACAAGAACAACAAGAACAACAAGAACAACAAGAACAACAAGAACAACAAGAACAACAAGAACAACAAGAACAACAAGAACAACAAGAACATCAAGAGCAACAAGAACAACAAGAACAACAAGAAAAGCAAGAACAACAAGAATAACAAGAACAACAAGAACAACAAGAACAACAAGAACAACAAGAACAACAAGAACAACAAGAACAACAAAAACAACAAGAACAACAAGAACAACAAGAACAACAAGAACAACAAGAACAACAAGAACAACAACAACAAGAACAACAAGAACAGCAAGAACAACAAGAACAACAAGAACAACAAGAACAACAAGAACATCAAGAACAACAAGAACAACAAGAGCAACAAGAACAATAAGAACAACAAGAACAACAAGAACAACAAGAACAACAAGAACGACAAGAACAACAAGAACAACAAGAACAACAAGAACACCAAGAACAACAAGAACAACAAGAACAACAAGAACAACAACAACAGGAACAACAAGAACAACAAGAACAGCAAGAACAACAAGAACAAGAACAGCAAGAACAACAACAACATGAAACTACATGAACAACAACAACGAGAACGGCAAGAACAACATCAACAAGAACAACAAAAACAACAAGAACAACAACAACAATAACAACAAGAACAAGATCAACAACAACATGAACGACAAGAACATCAACAACCAAAACAACAAGAAGAACAACAACAACAAAAACAGGAACAACAACAACAAGAACAAGAACAACAACAAGAACAACAAGAACAACAATAACAGCACCAAGATGAACAACAAGAACATCAACAACCAGAACAACAAGAAGAACAAGAACAACAACAACAAGAACGACAAGAACAAAAACAACAAGAACAACAAGAACAACAAGAACAACAAGAACAACAAGAACAACAAGAACAACAAGAACAACAAGAACAACAAGAACAACAAGAACAACAAGAACAACAAGAACAACAAGAACAACAAGAACAACAAGAACAACAAGAACAACAAGAACAACAAGAACAACAAGAACAACAAGAACAACAAGAACAACAAGAACAACAAGAACAACAAGAACAACAAGAACAACAAGAACAACAAGAACAACAAGAACAACAAGAACAACAAGAACAACAAGAACAACAAGAACAACAAGAACAACAAGAACAACAAGAACAACAAGAACAACAAGAACAACAAGAACAACAAGAACAACAAGAACAACAAGAACAACAAGAACAACAAGAACAACAAGAACAACAAGAACAACAAGAACAACAAGAACAACAAGAACAACAAGAACAACAAGAACAACAAGAACAACAAGAACAACAAGAACAACAAGAACAACAAGAGCAACAAGAACAACAAGAACAACAAGAACAACAAGAACAACAAGAGCAACAAGAACAACAAGAACAACAAGAACAACAAGAACAACAAGAGCAACAAGAACAACAAGAACAACAAGAACAACAAGAACAAGGACAGCAAGGACAACAACAACAAGAACTACATGAACGTCAACAACAAGAATAACAAGAACAACAACAACAAGTACAACAAGAACAACAACAACATGAACAACAAGAACATCAACAACCAGAACAGCAAGAACAACAACAACAACAAAAACAGGAACAACAACAACAACATCAAGAACAACAACAAGAACAACAAGAACAAGAACAACAACAACAAGAACAACTAGAACAACAACAACAAAAACAACAAGAACATCAAGAACAGCACGAACAACAAGAACAACAAGAAGAAGAACAACAACAACAACAAGATCAACAAGAACAACAAGAACAACAAGAACAACAAGAACAACAAGAACAACAAGAACAACAAGAACAAGAACAGCAAGAACAACAACAACAAGAACTACATGAACAACAACAACAAGAACGACAAGAACAACATCAACAAGAACAACAAAAACAACAACAACATGAACAACAAGAACAGCAAGAACAACAAGAACAACAAGAACAACAAGAACAACAAGAACAAGAACATCAAGGACAACAACAACAAGAACTACATGAACGTCAACAACAAGAATAACAAGAACAACAACAACATGTACCACAAGAACATCAACAACCAGAACAACCAGAACAACAAGAACAACAAGAGCAACAAGAGCAACAAGAGCCACAATAGCAACAAGAACAACAAGAACAACAAGAACAACAAGAACAGCAAGAACAACAAGAACAACAAGAATAAGGACAGCAAGGTCAACAACAACAAGAACTACATGAACGTCAACAACAAGAATAACAAGAACAACAACAACATGAACGACAAGAACATCAACAACCAGAACAACCAGAACAACAACAACAACAAAAACAGGAACAACAACAACAACATCAAGAACAACAACAAGAACAACAAGCACAAGAACAACAAGAACAACAACAACATGTACAACAAGAACATCAACAACCAGAACAACAAGAACAACAAGAACAACAAGAACAACAAGAACAACAAGAACAACAACAACAGGAACAACAAGAACAACAAGAACAGCAAGAACAACAACAACAACAACATCAAGAACAACAACAAGAACAACAAGAACAAGAACAACAAGAACAACAACAACATGTACAACAAGAACATCAACAACCAGAACAACAAGAACAACAAGAACAACAAGAACAACAAGAACAACAAGAACAACAAGAACAAGAACAACAAGAACAACAAGAACAACAACAACATGAACCACAAGAACATCAACAGCCAGAACAACCAGAACAACAAGAACAACAAGAGCAACAAGAGCAACAAGAGCAACATGGACAACAAGAACAACAAGAACAACAAGAACAACAAGAACAACAAGAACAACAAGAACAACAACAGGAACAACAAGAACAACAAGAACAGCAAGAACAACAAGAACAAGAACAGCAAGAGCAACAACAACAAGAACTACATGAACAACAAGAACATCAACAACCAGAGCAACAAGAACAACAACAACAAGAACAACTAGAACAACAACAACAAGAACAACAAGAACAACAAGAACATCAAGAACAACAAGAACAACAAGAACAACAAGAACAACAAGAACAACAAGAACATCAAGAACAACAAGATCTACAAGAACAACAAGAACGACAAGAACAGCCGGTACAACAAGAACAACAAGAACAACCTGAACAACAACAACAAGAACAACAACAAGAACAACAAGAACAACAACAACAACAACAACATGAACAACAAGAACCACTAGAACAAGAACAACAAGAACAACCAGAGCAACAAGAACAACAAGAACAACAAGAGCAACAAGAACAACAAGAACAACAAGATCAACAAGAACAACAAGAACAACAAGAACAACAAGAACAACAAGAACAACAAGAACAACAAGAACAACAAGAACAACAAGAACATCAAGAGCAACAAGAACAACAAGAACAACAAGAAAAGCAAGAACAACAAGAATAACAAGAACAACAAGAACAACAAGAACAACAAGAACAACAAGAACAACAAGAACAACAAAAACAACAAGAACAACAAGAACAACAAGAACAACAAGAACAACAACAACAAGAACAACAAGAACAGCAAGAACAACAAGAACAACAAGAACAACAAGAACAACAAGAACAACAAGAACATCAAGAACAACAAGAACAACAAGAGCAACAAGAACAATAAGAACAACAAGAACAACAAGAACAAAAAGAACAACAAGAACAACAAGAACAACAAGAACAACAAGAACACCAAGAACAACAAGAACAACAAGAACAACAAGAACAACAAGAACACCAAGAACAACAAGAACAACAAGAACAACAAGAACAACAACAACAGGAACAACAAGAACAACAAGAACAGCAAGAACAACAAGAACAAGAACAGCAAGAACAACAACAACATGAAACTACATGAACAACAACAACGAGAACGGCAAGAACAACATCAACAAGAACAACAAAAACAACAAGAACAACAACAACAATAACAACAAGAACAAGATCAACAACAACATGAACGACAAGAACATCAACAACCAAAACAACAAGAAGAACAACAACAACAAAAACAGGAACAACAACAACAAGAACAAGAACAACAACAAGAACAACAAGAACAACAATAACAGCACCAAGATGAACAACAAGAACAGCAACAACCAGAACAACAAGAAGAACAAGAACAACAACAACAAGAACGACAAGAACAAAAACAACAAGAACAACAAGAACAACAAGAACAACAAGAACAACAAGAACAACAAGAACAACAAGAACAACAAGAACAACAAGAACAACAAGAACAACAAGAACAACAAGAACAACAAGAACAACAAGAACAACAAGAACAACAAGAACAACAAGAACAACAAGAACAACAAGAACAACAAGAACAACAAGAACAACAAGAACAACAAGAACAACAAGAACAACAAGAACAACAAGAACAACAAGAACAACAAGAACAACAAGAACAACAAGAACAACAAGAACAACAAGAACAACAAGAACAACAAGAACAACAAGAACAACAAGAACAACAAGAACAACAAGAACAACAAGAACAACAAGAACAACAAGAACAACAAGAACAACAAGAACAACAAGAACAACAAGAACAACAAGAACAACAAGAACAACAAGAACAACAAGAACAACAAGAACAACAAGAACAACAAGAACAACAAGAACAACAAGAACAACAAGAACAACAAGAACAACAAGAACAACAAGAGCAACAAGAACAACAAGAACAACAAGAACAACAAGAACAACAAGAGCAACAAGAACAACAAGAACAACAAGAACAACAAGAGCAACAAGAACAACAAGAACAACAAGAACAACAAGAACAACAAGAACAACAAGAACAACAAGAACAACAACAACAATAACAACAAGAACAACAAGAACAACAAGAACAACAAGAACAACAAGAACGATAAGAACAACAAGAACGATAAGAACGACAAGAACAACAAGAACGACAAGAACGACAAGAACAACAAGAACAACAAGAACGACAAGAACGACAAGAACAACAAGAACAACAAGAACAACAAGAACAACAAGAACAACAAGAACAACAACAACAAGTACAACAAGTACAACAAGAACAAGAACATCAAGAACAACAACAAGAAGCACTACATGAACAACAACAACAAGAACAACAAGAACAACAACAACAACAAAAACAGGAACAACAACAAGAACAACAACAACAACAAGAACAAGAAGAACGACAACAACAAGAACAACAAGAACAACAACAACATGAACAACAATAACATCAACAACCAGATCAACAAGAACAGCAAGAACAACAAGAACAACAAGAACAACAAGAACAACAAGAACAACAAGAACAACAAGAACAACAAGAACAACAAGAACAACAAGAACAACAAGAACATCAAGAACAACAAGAACATCAAGAACAACAAGAACAACAAGAACAACAAGAACATCAAGAACAACAAGAACAACAAGAACAAGAACAACAAGAACAACAAGAACAACAAGAACAACAAGAACAACAAGAACAACAAGAACAACAAGAACAACAAGAACAACAAGAACAACAAGATCATCAAGAACAACAAGAACAGCCGGTACAACAAGAACAACAAGAACAACCTGTACAACAACAACAGGAACAACAACAAGAACAACAAGAACAACAACAACAAGAACAAGAAGAACAACAACAACATGAACAACAAGAACATCAACAACCAGAACAACAAGAACAACAACAACAACAAAAACAGGAACAACAATAACAACAACAAGAACAACAACAAGAACAACAACAAGAACAACAAGAACAACAACAACATGAACAACAAGAACATCAACAACCAGAACAACAAGAAGAACAAAAAGAACAAGAAGAACAAAAAGAACAAGAAGAACAAAAAGAACAAGAACAACAAGAACAACAAGAACAACAAGAACAACAAGAACAACAAGAACAACAAGAACATCAAGAACAACAAGAACAACAAGAACAACAAGAACAACAAGAACAACAAGAACAACAAGGACAACAAGAACAACAAGAGCAACAAAAACAACATGAACAACAAGAACAACATGAACAACAAGAACAACAAGAACAACAAGAGCAACAAGAACAACAAGAACAACAAGAACAACAAGAACAACAAGAACAACAAGAACAACAAGAACATCAAGAACAACAAGAACAACAAGAACAACAAGAACAACAAGGACAACAAGAACAACAAGAGCAACAAAAACAACAAGAACAACAAGAACAACATGAACAACAAGAACAACAAGAACAACAAGAACAGCCGGTACAACAAGAACAACAAGAACAACCTGTACAACAACAACAGGAACAACAACAAGAACAACAAGAACAACAACAACAAGAACAAGAAGAACAACAACAACATGAACAACAAGAACATCAACAACCAGAACAACAAGAACAACAACAACAACAAAAACAGGAACAACAATAACAACAACAAGAACAACAACACGAACAACAACAAGAACAACAAGAACAACAACAACATGAACAACAAGAACATCAACAACCAGAACAACAAGAAGAACAAAAAGAACAAGAAGAACAAAAAGAACAAGAAGAACAAAAAGAACAAGAACAACAAGAACAACAAGAACAACAAGAACAACAAGAACAACAAGAACAACAAGAACATCAAGAACAACAAGAACAACAAGAACAACAAGAACAACAAGAACAACAAGAACAACAAGGACAACAAGAACAACAAGAACAACAAGAACAACAAGAACAACAAGAACAACAAGAACAACAAGAACAACAAGAACAACAAGAACAACAAGAACAACAAGAACAACAAGAACATCAAGATCAACAAGAACAACAAGAACAACAAGAACAACAAGAACAACAGGAACAACAAGAACAACAAGAACAACAAGAACAACAAGAACAACAAGAACAACAAGAACAACAAGAACAACAAGAACAACAAGAACAACAAGAACAACAAGAACAACAAGAACAACAAGAACAACAAGAACAACAAGAACAACAAGAACATCAAGAACAACAAGAACAAGAACAACAACAACATGAACAACAAGAACATCAACAACCAGAACAACAAGAAGAACAAAAAGAACAAGAAGAACAAAAAGAACAAGAACAACAAGAACAACAAGAACAGCAAGAACATCAAGAACAACAAGAACAACAAGAACAACAAGAACAACAAGAACAACAAGAACAACAAGAACAACAAGAGCAACAAAAACAACAAGAACAACAAGAACAACATGAACAACAAGAACAACAAGAACAACAAGAACAACAAGAACAACAAGAATAACAAGAACAACAAGAACAACAAGAACAACAAGAACAACAAGAACAACAAGAACAACAAGAACAACAAGAACAACAAGAACATCAAGATCAACAAGAACAACAAGAACAACAAGAACAACAAGAACAACAAGAGCAACAAGAACAACAGGAACAACAAGAACAACAGGAACAACAAGAACAACAAGAACAACAAGAACAACAAGAACAACAAGAACAACAAGAACAACAAGAACAACAAGAACAACAAGAACAACAAGAACAACAAGAACAACAAGAACAACAAGAACAACAAGAACAACAAGAACAACAAGAACAACAAGAACAACAAGAACAACAAGAACAACAAGAACAACAAGAACAACAAGAACAACAAGAACAACAAGAACAACAAGAACAACAAGAACAACAAGAACAACAAGAACAACAAGAACATCCAAAACACCAAGAACAACAAGAACAACAAGTACAACAAGAACAACAAGAACAACAAGAACAACAAGAACAACAAGAACAACAAGAACAACAAGAACAACAAGAACAACAAGAACAACAAGAACAACAAGAACAACAAGAACATCAAGAACAACAAGAACAACAAGAACATCAAGAACAGCCGGTACAACAAGAACAACAAGAACAACCTGAAAAACAACAACAGGAACAACAACAAGAACAACAAGAACAACAACAACAAGAACAAGAAGAACAACAACAACAACAATACCAACAACAACATGGACAACAAGAACAACAATAACAACAACAACAGGAACAACTAGAACAACAACAACAAGAACAACAAGGACAACAACAACAACAACAACAAGAACAACAAGAACAACAAGAACATCAAGAACAACAAGGACAACAAGAACAACAAGAACAACAAGAACAACAAGATCAACAAGAACAACAAGAACAACAAGAACAACATGAACAACAAGAACAACAAGAACAGCAAGAACAACAAGAACAACAAGAACAACAAGAACAAGAACAGCAAGGACAACAACAACAAGAACTACATGAACGTCAACAACAAGAATAACAAGAACAACAACAACATGAACGACAAGAACATCAACAACCAGAACAACCAGAACAACAACAACAAGAACAACAAGAACAACAACAACATGAACAACAAGAACATCAACAACCAGAACAACAAGAACAACAACAACAACAAAAACAGGAACAACAACAACAACATCAAGAACAACAACAAGAACAACAAGAACAAGAACAACAAGAACAACAACAACATGAACAACAAGAACATCAACAACCAGAACAACAAGAACAACAAGAAGAACAAGAACAACAACAACAAGAACGACAAGAACAAAAACAAGAAGAACGACAAGAACAACAAGAACAACAAGAACAACAAGAACAACAAGAACAACAAGAACAACAAGAACAACAAGAACAACAAGAACAACAAGAACAACAAGAACAACAAGAACAACAAGAACAACAAGAACAACAAGAACAACAAGAACAACAAGAACAACAAGAACAACAAGAACAACAAGAACAACAAGAACAACAAGAACAACAAGAACAACAAGAACAACAAGAACAACAAGAACAACAAGAACAACAAGAACAACAAGAACAACAAGAACAACAAGAACAACAAGAACAACAAGAACAACAAGAACAACAAGAACAACAAGAACAACAAGAACAACAAGAACAACAAGAACAACAAGACCAACAAGAACAACAAGAACAACAAGAACAACAAGAACAACAAGAACAACAAGAACATCAAGAACAACAAGAACAACAAGAAAAGCAAGAACAACAACAACAAGAACAACAACAACATGAACAACAAGAACATCAACAACCAAAACAACAAGAACAACAACAACAAGAACAACTAGAACAACAACAACAAGAACAACAAGAACAACAAGAACATCAAGAACAACAAGAACAACAAGAACAACAAGAACAACAAGAACATCAAGAACAACAAGAACAACAAGAACAACAAGAACGACAAGAACAGCCGGTAAAACAAGAACAACAAGAACAACCTGAACAACAACGACATGAACAACAACAAGAACAACAAGAACAACAAGAACAACAAGAACAACAACAACAACAACATGAACAACAAGAACCACTAGAACAACAACAACAACAAGAACAACATGAACAACAAGAACCACTAGAACAAGAACAACAAGAACAACAAGAACAACAAGAACAACAAGAACAACAAGAACAACAAGAACAACAAGAACAACAAGAACAACAAGAACAACAAGAACAACAAGATCAACAAGAACAACAAGAACAACAAGAACAACAAGAACAACAACAACAACAACAAGAACAAAAAGAACAACAAGAACAACAAGAACAACAAGAACAACAAGAACAACAAGAACAACAAGAACAACAAGAACAACAAGAACAACAAGAACAACAAGAACAACAAGAACATCAAGAGCAACAAGAACAACAAGAACAACAAGAAAAGCAAAAACAACAAGAATAACAAGAACAACAAGAACAACTAGAACAACAAGAACAACAAGAGCAACAAGAGCAACAAGAACAACAAGAACAACAACAACAAGAACGACAAGAACAACAACAACAAGAACAACACGAACAACAGGAACAACAAGAACAACAAGAGCAACAAGAGCAACAACAAGAGCAACAACAACAAGATCAAAAAAAACAACAACAACATGAACAACAAGAACAACAACAACAAGAACAACTAGAACAACAACAACAAGAACAACAAGAACATCAAGAACAGCACGAACAACAAGAACAACAAGAAGAAGAATAACAACAACAACAAGATCAACAAGAACAACAAGAACAAGAACTACATGAACAAAAACAACAAGAACGACAAGAACAACATCAACAAGAACGACAAGAACAACAAGAACAGCAAGAACAACAAGAACAACAAGAACAACAAGAACAACAAGAACAACAAGAACAACAAGAACAACAAGAACAACAAGAACAACAAGAACAACAAGAACAACAAGAACAACAAGAACAACAAGAACAACAAGAACAACAAGAACAACAAGAGCAACAAGAACAACAAGAACAACAAGAACAACAAGAGCAACAAGAGCAACAAGAACAACAAGAACAACAAGAACAACAAGAACAACAAGAGCAACAAGAACAACAAGAACAACAAGAACAACAAGAACAACAAGAACAACAAGAACAACAAGAACAACAACAACAATAACAACAAGAACAACAAGAACAACAAGAACAACAAGAACAACAAGAACAACAAGAACAACAAGAACAACAAGAACAACAAGAACAACAAGAACAACAAGAACAACAAGAACAACAAGAACAACAAGAACAACAAGAACAACAAGAACAACAAGAACAACAAGAACAACAAGAACAACAAGAACAACAAGAACAACAAGAACATCAAGAACAACAAGAACGATAAGAACAACAAGAACGACAAGAACGACAAGAACAACAAGAACGACAAGAACGACAAGAACAACAAGAACAACAAGATCAACAAGAACAACAAGAACAACAAGAACAACAAGAACAACAAGAACAACAAGAACAACAAGAACAGCAAGAACAACAAGAACAACAAGAACAACAAGAACAAAAAGAACAACAAGAACAACAAGAACAACAAGAACAACAAGAACAACAAGAACAACAAGAACAACAAGAACAACAAGAACGACAAGAACATCAAGAGCAACAAGAACAACAAGAACAACAAGAAAAGCAAGAACAACAAGAATAACAAGAACAACAAGAACAACTAGAACAACAAGAACAACAAGAGCAACAAGAACAACAAGAACAACAACAACAAGAGCGACAAGAACAACAACAACAAGAACTACACGAACAACAAGAACAACAAGAACAACAAGAACAACAACAACAAGAACAAGAAGAACAACAACAACATGAACAACAAGAACATCAACAACCAGAACAACAAGAACAACAACAACAACAAAAACAGGAACAACAACAACAACAACAAGAACAACAACAAGAACAAAAAGAACAACAACAACAAGAACAACAACAACATGAACAACAAGAACATCAACAACCAGAACAACCAGAACAACAAGAACAACAAGAGCAACAAGAGCAACAAGAGCAACATGAACAACAAGAACAACAAGAACAACAAGAACAACAAGAACAACAAGAACAACAACAACATGAACCACAAGAACATCAACAGCCAGAACAACCAGAACAACAAGAACAACAAGAGCAACAAGAGCAACAAGAGCAACATGAACAACAAGAACAACAAGAACAACAAGAACAACAAGAACAACAAGAACAACAACAACAGGAACAACAAGAACAACAAGAACAGCAAGAACAACAAGAACAAGAACAGCAAGAGCAACAACAACAAGAACTACATGAACAACAAGAACATCAACAACCAGAGCAACAAGAACAACAACAACAAGAACAACTAGAACAACAACAACAAGAACAACAAGAACAACAAGAACATCAAGAACAACAAGAACAACAAGAACAACAAGAACAACAAGAACAACAAGAACAACAAGAACATCAAGAACAACAAGATCTACAAGAACAACAAGAACGACAAGAACAGCCGGTACAACAAGAACAACAAGAACAACCTGAACAACAACAACAAGAACAACAACAAGAACAACAAGAACAACAACAACAACAACAACATGAACAACAAGAACCACTAGAACAAGAACAACAAGAACAACCAGAACAACAAGAACAACAAGAACAACAAGAACAACAAGAACAACAAGAACAACAAGAACAAGAACAGCAAGGACAACAACAACAAGAACTGCATGAACGTCAACAACAAGAATAACAAGAACAACAACAACATGTACCACAAGAACATCAACAACCAGAACAACCAGAACAACAAGAACAACAAGAGCAACAAGAGCAACAAGAACATCAAGAACAACAAGAGCAACAAGAACAACAAGAACAACAGGAAAAGCAAGAACAACAAGAACAACAAGAACAACTAGAACAACAAGAGCAACAAGAACAACAAGAACAACAAGAACAACAAGAACAACAAGAACAACAAGAACAACAAGAACAACAAGAACAACAAGAACAACAAGAACAACAAGAACAACAAGAACAACAAGAACAACAAGAACAACAAGAACAACAAGAACAACAAGAACAACAAGAACGACAAGAACAACATCAACAAGAACAACAAAAACAACAAGAACAACAACAACAACAAGAACAACAAGAACAACAAGAACAACAAGAACAACAAGAACAACAAGAACAACAAGAACAACAAGAACAACAAGCACAACAAGAACAACAAGAACAACAAGAACAAAAAAGAACAAAAACAGGAACAACAACAACAACAACAATAACAACAACAAGAACAACAAGAACAACAAGAACAACAAGAACAACAAGAACAACAAGAACAACAAGAACAACAAGAACAACAAGAACAACAAGAACAACAAGAACAACAAGAACAACAAGAACAACAAGAACAACGAGAACAACAAGAACAACAAGAATAACAAGAACAACAAGAACAACAAGAACATCAACAACCAGAACAACAAGAACAACAACAAGAACATCAACAACCAGAACAACAAGAACAACAACAAGAACAACTAGAACAAGAACAACAAGAACAACAAGAACAACAAGAACAACAAGAACATCAAGAACAACAAGAACAACAAGAACAACAAGAACATCAAGAACAACAAGAACAACAAGAACAACAAGAACAACAAGAACAACAAGAACAACAAGAACAACAAGAACAACAAGAACAACAAGAACAACAAGAACAACAAGAACAACAAGAACAACAAGAACAACAAGAACAACAAGAACAACAAGAACAACAAGAACAACAAGAACAACAAGAACAACAAGAACAACAAGAACAACAAGAACAACAAGAACAACAAGAACAACAAGAACAACAAGAACAACAAGAACAACAAGAACAACAAGAACAACAAGAACAACAAGAACAACAAGAACAAAAAAGAACAAAAACAGGAACAACAACAACAACAACAACAATAACAACAACAAGAACAACAAGAACAACAAGAACAACAAGAACAACAAGAACAACAAGAACAACAAGAACAACAAGAACAACAAGAACAACAAGAACAACAAGAACAACAAGAACAACAAGAACAACAAGAACAACGAGAACAACAAGAACAACAAGAATAACAAGAACAACAAGAACAACAAGAACAACAAGAACATCAACAACCAGAACAACAAGAACAACAACAAGAACATCAACAACCAGA
>NW_027476089.1:4500000-4515000 GCF_051020955.1 Megalopta genalis | reverse complement strand
AACAAGAACAACAAGAACAACAAGAACAACAAGAACAACAAGAACAACAAGAACAACAAGAACAACAAGAACAACAAGAACAACAAGAACAACAAGAACAACAAGAACAACAAGAACAACAAGAACAACAAGAACAACAAGAACAACAAGAACAACAAGAACAACAAGAACAACAAGAACAACAAGAACAACAAGAACAACAAGAACAACAAGAATGACAAGAACAACAAGAACAACAAGAACAACAAGAACCACCAGAACAACAAGAACAACAAGAACAACAAGAACAACAAGAACAGCCGGTACAACAAGAACAACAAGAACAACCTGAACAACAACAACATGAACAACAAGAACAACAAGATCAATAAGAACAACAAGAACAACAAGAACAACAAGAACAACAAGAACAACAAGAACAACAAGAACAACAAGAACAACAAGAACAACAAGAACAACAAGAACAACAGGAACAACAAGAACAACAAGAACAACAAGAACAACAAGAACAACAAGAACAACAAGAACATCAAGAACAACAAGAACAACAAGAAGAAGAACAACAACAACAACAAGATCAACAAGAACAACAAGAACAACAAGAACAACAAGAACAACAAGAACAACAAGAACAAGAACAGCAAGAACAACAACAACAAGAACTACATGAACAACAACAACAAGAACGACAAGAACAACAAAAACAACAACAACATGAACAACAAGAACAACAAGAACAACAAGAACAAGAACATCAAGGACAACAACAACAAGAACTACATGAACGTCAACAACAAGAATAACAAGAACAACAACAACATGTACCACAAGAACATCAACAACCAGAACAACCAGAACAACAAGAACAACAAGAGCAACAAGAGCAACAAGAGCCACAATAGCAACAAGAACAACAAGAACAACAAGAACAACAAGAACAACAAGAACAACAAGAACAACAAGATCAACAAGAACAACAAGAACAACAAGAACAACATGAACAACAAGAACAACAAGAACAGCAAGAACAACAAGAACAACAAGAACAACAAGAACAAGAACAGCAAGGACAACAACAACAAGAACTACATGAACGTCAACAACAAGAATAACAAGAACAACAACAACATGTACCACAAGAACATCAACAACCAGAACAACCAGAACAACAAGAACAACAACAGCAACAAGAGCAACAACAACAACAAAAACAGGAACAACATCAACAACATCAAGAACAACAACAAGAACAACAAGAACAAGAACAACAAGAACCACAACAACATGAACAACAAGAACATCAACAACCAGAACAACAAGAACAACAAGAAGAACAAGAACAACAAGAACAACAATAGCAACAAGATCAATAAGAACAACAAGAACAACAAGAACAACAAGAAGAACAAGAACAACAAGAACAACAAGAACAACAAGAACAACAAGACCAACAAGAACAACAAGAACAACAAGAACAACAAGAACAACAAGAACAACAAGATCAACAAGAACAACAAGAACAACAAGAACAACAAGAACAACAAGAACATCAAGAACAACAAGAACAACAAGAACAAGAACAGCAAGAACAACAACAACAAGAACTACATGAACAACAACAACAAGAACGACAAGAACAACATCAACAAGAACAACAAAAACAACAACAACATGAACAACAAGAACAACAAGAACAGCAAGACCAACAAGAACAACAAGAACAACAAGAACAACAAGAACAACAAGATCAACAAGAACAACAAGAACAACAAGAACAACAAGAACATCAAGAACAACAAGAACAACAAGAACAAGAACAGCAAGAACAACAACAACAAGAACTACATGAACAACAACAACAAGAACGACAAGAACAACATCAACAAGAACAACAAAAACAACAACAACATGAACAACAAGAACAACAAGAACAGCAAGAACAACGAGAACAACAAGAACAGCAAGGACAACAAGAACAACAAGAACAACAAGAACAAGGACAGCAAGGACAACAACAACAAGAACTACATGAACGTCAACAACAAGAATAACAAGAACAACAACAACATGAACGACAAGAACATCAACAACCAGAACAACCAGAACAACAACAACAAGAACAACAAGAACAACAACAACATGAACAACAAGAACATCAACAACCAGAACAACAAGAACAACAACAACAACAAAAACAGGAACAACAACAACAACATCAAGAACAACAACAAGAACAACAAGAACAAGAACAACAAGAACAACAACAACATGAACAACAAGAACATCAACAACCAGAACAACAAGAACAACAAGAAGAACAAGAACAACAACAACAAGAACGACAAGAACAAAAACAAGAAGAACGACAAGAACAACAAGAACAACAAGAACAACAAGAACAACAAGAACAACAAGAACAACAAGAACAACAAGAACAACAAGAACAACAAGAACAACAAGAACAACAAGAACAACAAGAACAACAAGAACAACAAGAACAACAAGAACAACAAGAACAACAAGAACAACAAGAACAACAAGAACAACAAGAACAACAAGAACAACAAGAACAACAAGAACAACAAGAACAACAAGAACAACAAGAACAACAAGAACAACAAGAACAACAAGAACAACAAGAACAACAAGAACAACAAGAACAACAAGAACAACAAGAACAACAAGAACAACAAGAACAACAAGAACAACAAGACCAACAAGAACAACAAGAACAACAAGAACAACAAGAACAACAAGAACAACAAGAACATCAAGAACAACAAGAACAACAAGAAAAGCAAGAACAACAACAACAAGAACAACAACAACATGAACAACAAGAACATCAACAACCAAAACAACAAGAACAACAACAACAAGAACAACTAGAACAACAACAACAAGAACAACAAGAACAACAAGAACATCAAGAACAACAAGAACAACAAGAACAACAAGAACAACAAGAACATCAAGAACAACAAGAACAACAAGAACAACAAGAACGACAAGAACAGCCGGTAAAACAAGAACAACAAGAACAACCTGAACAACAACGACATGAACAACAACAAGAACAACAAGAACAACAAGAACAACAAGAACAACAACAACAACAACATGAACAACAAGAACCACTAGAACAACAACAACAACAAGAACAACATGAACAACAAGAACCACTAGAACAAGAACAACAAGAACAACAAGAACAACAAGAACAACAAGAACAACAAGAACAACAAGAACAACAAGAACAACAAGAACAACAAGAACAACAAGAACAACAAGATCAACAAGAACAACAAGAGCAACAAGAACAACAAGAACAACAACAACAACAACAAGAACAAAAAGAACAACAAGAACAACAAGAACAACAAGAACAACAAGAACAACAAGAACAACAAGAACAACAAGAACAACAAGAACAACAAGAACAACAAGAACAACAAGAACATCAAGAGCAACAAGAACAACAAGAACAACAAGAAAAGCAAAAACAACAAGAATAACAAGAACAACAAGAACAACTAGAACAACAAGAACAACAAGAGCAACAAGAGCAACAAGAACAACAAGAACAACAACAACAAGAACGACAAGAACAACAACAACAAGAACAACACGAACAACAGGAACAACAAGAACAACAAGAGCAACAAGAGCAACAACAAGAGCAACAACAACAAGATCAAAAAAAACAACAACAACATGAACAACAAGAACAACAACAACAAGAACAACTAGAACAACAACAACAAGAACAACAAGAACATCAAGAACAGCACGAACAACAAGAACAACAAGAAGAAGAATAACAACAACAACAAGATCAACAAGAACAACAAGAACAAGAACTACATGAACAAAAACAACAAGAACGACAAGAACAACATCAACAAGAACGACAAGAACAACAAGAACAGCAAGAACAACAAGAACAACAAGAACAACAAGAACAACAAGAACAACAAGAACAACAAGAACAACAAGAACAACAAGAACAACAAGAACAACAAGAACAACAAGAACAACAAGAACAACAAGAACAACAAGAACAACAAGAACAACAAGAGCAACAAGAACAACAAGAACAACAAGAACAACAAGAGCAACAAGAGCAACAAGAACAACAAGAACAACAAGAACAACAAGAACAACAAGAGCAACAAGAACAACAAGAACAACAAGAACAACAAGAACAACAAGAACAACAAGAACAACAAGAACAACAACAACAATAACAACAAGAACAACAAGAACAACAAGAACAACAAGAACAACAAGAACAACAAGAACAACAAGAACAACAAGAACAACAAGAACAACAAGAACAACAAGAACAACAAGAACAACAAGAACAACAAGAACAACAAGAACAACAAGAACAACAAGAACAACAAGAACAACAAGAACATCAAGAACAACAAGAACGATAAGAACAACAAGAACGACAAGAACGACAAGAACAACAAGAACGACAAGAACGACAAGAACAACAAGAACAACAAGATCAACAAGAACAACAAGAACAACAAGAACAACAAGAACAACAAGAACAACAAGAACAACAAGAACAACAAGAACAACAAGAACAACAAGAACAACAAGAACAACAAGAACAACAAGAACAACAAGAACAACAAGAACAACAAGAACAACAAGAACAACAAGAACAACAAGAACAACAAGAACAACAAGAACAACAAGAACAACAAGAACAACAAGAACAACAAGAACAACAAGAACAACAAGAACAACAAGAACAACAAGAACAACAAGAACAACAAGAACAACAAGAACAACAAGAACAACAAGAACAACAAGAACAACAAGAACAACAAGAACAACAAGAACAACAAGAACAACAAGAACAACAAGAACAACAAGAACAACAAGAACAACAAGAACAACAAGAACAACAAGAACAACAAGAACAACAAGAACAACAAGAACAACAAGAACAACAAGAACAACAAGAACAACAAGAACAACAAGAACAACAAGAACAACAAGAACAACAAGAACAACAAGATCATCAAGAACAACAAGAACAACAAGAACGACAAGAACAGCCGGTACAACAAGAACAACAAGAACAACCTGTACAACAACAACAGGAACAACAACAAGAACAACAAGAACAACAACAACAAGAACAAGAAGAACAACAATAACAACAACAAGAACAACAACAAGAACAACAAGAACAACAACAACAAGAACAACAACAACATGAACAACAAGAACATCAACAACCAGAACAACAAGAAGAACAAAAAGAACAAGAAGAACAAAAAGAACAAGAACAACAAGAACAACAAGAACAACAAGGACAACAAGAACAACAAGAGCAACAAAAACAACAAGAACCACAAGAACAACATGAACAACAAGAACAACAAGAACAACAAGAACAACAAGAACAACAAGAACAACAAGAACAACAAGAACAACAAGAACAACAAGAACTACAAGAACAATAAGAACAACAAGAACAACAAGAACAACAAGAACAACAAGAACAACAAGAACATCAAGATCAACAAGAACAACAAGAACAACAAGAACAACAAGAACAACAGGAACAACAAGAACAACAAGAACAACAAGAACAACAAGAACAACAAGAACAACAAGAACAACAAGAACAACAAGAACAACAAGAACAACAAGAACAACAAGAACAACAAGAACAACAAGAACAACAAGAACAACAAGAACAACAAGAACAACAAGAACATCAAGAACAACAAGAACAACAACAACAACAACAACATGAACAACAAGAACAACAAGAACAACAAGAACAACAAGAACAACAAGAACAACAAGAACAACAAGAACAACAAGAACAACAAGAACAACAAGAACAACAAGAACAACAAGAACAACAAGAACAACAAGAACAACATGAACAACAAGAACAACAAGAACAACAAGAACGACAAGAACAGCCGGTACAACAAGAACAACAAGAACAACCTGTACAACAACAACAGGAAGAACAACAAGAACAACAAGAACAACAACAACAAGAACAAGAAGAACAACAACAACATGAACAACAAGAACATCAACAACCAGAACAACAGGAACAACAACAACAGCAAAAACAGGAACAACAACAACAACATCAAGAACAACAACAAGAACAACAAGAACAAGAACAACAAGAACAACAACAACATGTACAACAAGAACATCAACAACCAGAACAACAAGAACAACAAGAACAACAAGAACAAGAACAACAAGAACAACAAGAACAACAAGAACAACAAGAACAACAAGAACAAGAACAACAAGAACAACAAGAACAACAACAACATGAACCACAAGAACATCAACAGCCAGAACAACCAGAACAACAAGAACAACAAGAGCAACAAGAGCAACATGAACAACAAGAACAACAAGAACAACAAGAACAACAAGAACAACAAGAACAACAACAACAGGAACAACAAGAACAACAAGAACAGCAAGAACAACAAGAACAAGAACAGCAAGAGCAACAACAACAAGAACTACATGAACAACAAGAACATCAACAACCAGAGCAACAAGAACAACAACAACAAGAACAACTAGAACAACAACAACAAGAACAACAAGAACAACAAGAACATCAAGAACAACAAGAACAACAAGAACAACAAGAACAACAAGAACAACAAGAACATCAAGAACAACAAGATCTACAAGAACAACAAGAACAACAAGAACAGCCGGTACAACAAGAACAACAAGAACAACCTGAACAACAACAACAAGAACAACAACAAGAACAACAAGAACAACAACAACAACAACAACATGAACAACAAGAACCACTAGAACAAGAACAACAAGATCAACCAGAACAACAAGAACAGCAAGAACAACAAGAGCAACAAGAACAACAAGAACAACAAGATCAACAAGAACAACAAGAACAACAAGAACAACAAGAACAACAAGAACAACAAGAACAACAAGAACAACAAGAACAACAAGAACAACAAGAACATCAAGAGCAACAAGAACAACAAGAACAACAAGAAAAGCAAGAACAACAAGAATAACAAGAACAACAAGAACAACAAGAACAACAAGAACAACAAGAACAACAAGAACAACAAGAACAACAAGAACAACAAGAACAACAAGAACAACAAGAGCAACAAGAACAACAAGAACAACAAGAACAACAAGAACAACAAGAACAACAAGAACAACAAGAACAACAAGAACAACAACAACAAGAACAACAAGAACAGCAAGAACAACAAGAACAACAAGAACTGCAAGAACAACAAGAACAACAAGAACAACAAGAACAACAAGAACAACAAGAGCAACAAGAACAATAAGAACAACAAGAACAACAAGAACAACAAGAACAACAAGAACAACAAGAACAACAAGAACAACAAGAACACCAAGAACAACAAGAACAACAAGAACAACAAGAACAACAACAACAGGAACAACAAGAACAACAAGAACAGCAAGAACAACAAGAACAAGAACAGCAAGAACAACAACAACATGAAACTACATGAACAACAACAACGAGAACGGCAAGAACAACATCAACAAGAACAACAAAAACAACAAGAACAACAACAACAATAACAACAAGAACAAGAACAACAACAACATGAACGACAAGAACATCAACAACCAAAACAACAAGAAGAACAACAACAACAAAAACAGGAACAACAACAACAAGAACAAGAACAACAACAAGAACAACAAGAACAACAATAACAGCACCAAGATGAACAACAAGAACATCAACAACCAGAACAACAAGAACAACAAGAACAACAAGAACAACAAGAACAACAAGAACAACAAGAACAACAAGAACAACAAGAACAACAAGAACAACAAGAACAACAAGAACAACAAGAACAACAAGAACAACAAGAACAACAAGAACAACAAGAACAACAAGAACAACAAGAACAACAAGAACAACAAGAACAACAAGAACAACAAGAACAACAAGAACAACAAGAACAACAAGAACAACAAGAATGACAAGAACAACAAGAACAACAAGAACAACAAGAACCACCAGAACAACAAGAACAACAAGAACAACAAGAACAACAAGAACAGCCGGTACAACAAGAACAACAAGAACAACCTGAACAACAACAACATGAACAACAAGAACAACAAGATCAATAAGAACAACAAGAACAACAAGAACAACAAGAACAACAAGAACAACAAGAACAACAAGAACAACAAGAACAACAAGAACAACAAGAACAACAAGAACAACAAGAACAACAAGAACAACAAGAACAACAAGAACAACAAGAACAACAAGAACATCAAGAACAACAAGAACAACAAGAAGAAGAACAACAACAACAACAAGATCAACAAGAACAACAAGAACAACAAGAACAACAAGAACAACAAGAACAACAAGAACAAGAACAGCAAGAACAACAACAACAAGAACTACATGAACAACAACAACAAGAACGACAAGAACAACAAAAACAACAACAACATGAACAACAAGAACAACAAGAACAACAAGAACAAGAACATCAAGGACAACAACAACAAGAACTACATGAACGTCAACAACAAGAATAACAAGAACAACAACAACATGTACCACAAGAACATCAACAACCAGAACAACCAGAACAACAAGAACAACAAGAGCAACAAGAGCAACAAGAGCCACAATAGCAACAAGAACAACAAGAACAACAAGAACAACAAGAACAACAAGAACAACAAGAACAACAAGATCAACAAGAACAACAAGAACAACAAGAACAACATGAACAACAAGAACAACAAGAACAGCAAGAACAACAAGAACAACAAGAACAACAAGAACAAGAACAGCAAGGACAACAACAACAAGAACTACATGAACGTCAACAACAAGAATAACAAGAACAACAACAACATGTACCACAAGAACATCAACAACCAGAACAACCAGAACAACAAGAACAACAACAGCAACAAGAGCAACAACAACAACAAAAACAGGAACAACATCAACAACATCAAGAACAACAACAAGAACAACAAGAACAAGAACAACAAGAACCACAACAACATGAACAACAAGAACATCAACAACCAGAACAACAAGAACAACAAGAAGAACAAGAACAACAAGAACAACAATAGCAACAAGATCAATAAGAACAACAAGAACAACAAGAACAACAAGAAGAACAAGAACAACAAGAACAACAAGAACAACAAGAACAACAAGACCAACAAGAACAACAAGAACAACAAGAACAACAAGAACAACAAGAACAACAAGATCAACAAGAACAACAAGAACAACAAGAACAACAAGAACAACAAGAACATCAAGAACAACAAGAACAACAAGAACAAGAACAGCAAGAACAACAACAACAAGAACTACATGAACAACAACAACAAGAACGACAAGAACAACATCAACAAGAACAACAAAAACAACAACAACATGAACAACAAGAACAACAAGAACAGCAAGACCAACAAGAACAACAAGAACAACAAGAACAACAAGAACAACAAGATCAACAAGAACAACAAGAACAACAAGAACAACAAGAACATCAAGAACAACAAGAACAACAAGAACAAGAACAGCAAGAACAACAACAACAAGAACTACATGAACAACAACAACAAGAACGACAAGAACAACATCAACAAGAACAACAAAAACAACAACAACATGAACAACAAGAACAACAAGAACAGCAAGAACAACGAGAACAACAAGAACAGCAAGGACAACAAGAACAACAAGAACAACAAGAACAAGGACAGCAAGGACAACAACAACAAGAACTACATGAACGTCAACAACAAGAATAACAAGAACAACAACAACATGAACGACAAGAACATCAACAACCAGAACAACCAGAACAACAACAACAAGAACAACAAGAACAACAACAACATGAACAACAAGAACATCAACAACCAGAACAACAAGAACAACAACAACAACAAAAACAGGAACAACAACAACAACATCAAGAACAACAACAAGAACAACAAGAACAAGAACAACAAGAACAACAACAACATGAACAACAAGAACATCAACAACCAGAACAACAAGAACAACAAGAAGAACAAGAACAACAACAACAAGAACGACAAGAACAAAAACAAGAAGAACGACAAGAACAACAAGAACAACAAGAACAACAAGAACAACAAGAACAACAAGAACAACAAGAACAACAAGAACAACAAGAACAACAAGAACAACAAGAACAACAAGAACAACAAGAACAACAAGAACAACAAGAACAACAAGAACAACAAGAACAACAAGAACAACAAGAACAACAAGAACAACAAGAACAACAAGAACAACAAGAACAACAAGAACAACAAGAACAACAAGAACAACAAGAACAACAAGAACAACAAGAACAACAAGAACAACAAGAACAACAAGAACAACAAGAACAACAAGAACAACAAGAACAACAAGAACAACAAGACCAACAAGAACAACAAGAACAACAAGAACAACAAGAACAACAAGAACAACAAGAACATCAAGAACAACAAGAACAACAAGAAAAGCAAGAACAACAACAACAAGAACAACAACAACATGAACAACAAGAACATCAACAACCAAAACAACAAGAACAACAACAACAAGAACAACTAGAACAACAACAACAAGAACAACAAGAACAACAAGAACATCAAGAACAACAAGAACAACAAGAACAACAAGAACAACAAGAACATCAAGAACAACAAGAACAACAAGAACAACAAGAACGACAAGAACAGCCGGTAAAACAAGAACAACAAGAACAACCTGAACAACAACGACATGAACAACAACAAGAACAACAAGAACAACAAGAACAACAAGAACAACAACAACAACAACATGAACAACAAGAACCACTAGAACAACAACAACAACAAGAACAACATGAACAACAAGAACCACTAGAACAAGAACAACAAGAACAACAAGAACAACAAGAACAACAAGAACAACAAGAACAACAAGAACAACAAGAACAACAAGAACAACAAGAACAACAAGAACAACAAGATCAACAAGAACAACAAGAACAACAAGAACAACAAGAACAACAACAACAACAACAAGAACAAAAAGAACAACAAGAACAACAAGAACAACAAGAACAACAAGAACAACAAGAACAACAAGAACAACAAGAACAACAAGAACAACAAGAACAACAAGAACAACAAGAACATCAAGAGCAACAAGAACAACAAGAACAACAAGAAAAGCAAAAACAACAAGAATAACAAGAACAACAAGAACAACTAGAACAACAAGAACAACAAGAGCAACAAGAGCAACAAGAACAACAAGAACAACAACAACAAGAACGACAAGAACAACAACAACAAGAACAACACGAACAACAGGAACAACAAGAACAACAAGAGCAACAAGAGCAACAACAAGAGCAACAACAACAAGATCAAAAAAAACAACAACAACATGAACAACAAGAACAACAACAACAAGAACAACTAGAACAACAACAACAAGAACAACAAGAACATCAAGAACAGCACGAACAACAAGAACAACAAGAAGAAGAATAACAACAACAACAAGATCAACAAGAACAACAAGAACAAGAACTACATGAACAAAAACAACAAGAACGACAAGAACAACATCAACAAGAACGACAAGAACAACAAGAACAGCAAGAACAACAAGAACAACAAGAACAACAAGAACAACAAGAACAACAAGAACAACAAGAACAACAAGAACAACAAGAACAACAAGAACAACAAGAACAACAAGAACAACAAGAACAACAAGAACAACAAGAACAACAAGAACAACAAGAGCAACAAGAACAACAAGAACAACAAGAACAACAAGAGCAACAAGAGCAACAAGAACAACAAGAACAACAAGAACAACAAGAACAACAAGAGCAACAAGAACAACAAGAACAACAAGAACAACAAGAACAACAAGAACAACAAGAACAACAAGAACAACAACAACAATAACAACAAGAACAACAAGAACAACAAGAACAACAAGAACAACAAGAACAACAAGAACAACAAGAACAACAAGAACAACAAGAACAACAAGAACAACAAGAACAACAAGAACAACAAGAACAACAAGAACAACAAGAACAACAAGAACAACAAGAACAACAAGAACAACAAGAACATCAAGAACAACAAGAACGATAAGAACAACAAGAACGACAAGAACGACAAGAACAACAAGAACGACAAGAACGACAAGAACAACAAGAACAACAAGATCAACAAGAACAACAAGAACAACAAGAACAACAAGAACAACAAGAACAACAAGAACAACAAGAACAGCAAGAACAACAAGAACAACAAGAACAACAAGAACAAAAAGAACAACAAGAACAACAAGAACAACAAGAACAACAAGAACAACAAGAACAACAAGAACAACAAGAACAACAAGAACGACAAGAACATCAAGAGCAACAAGAACAACAAGAACAACAAGAAAAGCAAGAACAACAAGAATAACAAGAACAACAAGAACAACTAGAACAACAAGAACAACAAGAGCAACAAGAACAACAAGAACAACAACAACAAGAGCGACAAGAACAACAACAACAAGAACTACACGAACAACAAGAACAACAAGAACAACAAGAACAACAACAACAAGAACAAGAAGAACAACAACAACATGAACAACAAGAACATCAACAACCAGAACAACAAGAACAACAACAACAACAAAAACAGGAACAACAACAACAACAACAAGAACAACAACAAGAACAAAAAGAACAACAACAACAAGAACAACAACAACATGAACAACAAGAACATCAACAACCAGAACAACCAGAACAACAAGAACAACAAGAGCAACAAGAGCAACAAGAGCAACATGAACAACAAGAACAACAAGAACAACAAGAACAACAAGAACAACAAGAACAACAACAACATGAACCACAAGAACATCAACAGCCAGAACAACCAGAACAACAAGAACAACAAGAGCAACAAGAGCAACAAGAGCAACATGAACAACAAGAACAACAAGAACAACAAGAACAACAAGAACAACAAGAACAACAACAACAGGAACAACAAGAACAACAAGAACAGCAAGAACAACAAGAACAAGAACAGCAAGAGCAACAACAACAAGAACTACATGAACAACAAGAACATCAACAACCAGAGCAACAAGAACAACAACAACAAGAACAACTAGAACAACAACAACAAGAACAACAAGAACAACAAGAACATCAAGAACAACAAGAACAACAAGAACAACAAGAACAACAAGAACAACAAGAACAACAAGAACATCAAGAACAACAAGATCTACAAGAACAACAAGAACGACAAGAACAGCCGGTACAACAAGAACAACAAGAACAACCTGAACAACAACAACAAGAACAACAACAAGAACAACAAGAACAACAACAACAACAACAACATGAACAACAAGAACCACTAGAACAAGAACAACAAGAACAACCAGAACAACAAGAACAACAAGAACAACAAGAACAACAAGAACAACAAGAACAACAAGAACAAGAACAGCAAGGACAACAACAACAAGAACTGCATGAACGTCAACAACAAGAATAACAAGAACAACAACAACATGTACCACAAGAACATCAACAACCAGAACAACCAGAACAACAAGAACAACAAGAGCAACAAGAGCAACAAGAACATCAAGAACAACAAGAGCAACAAGAACAACAAGAACAACAGGAAAAGCAAGAACAACAAGAACAACAAGAACAACTAGAACAACAAGAGCAACAAGAACAACAAGAACAACAAGAACAACAAGAACAACAAGAACAACAAGAACAACAAGAACAACAAGAACAACAAGAACAACAAGAACAACAAGAACAACAAGAACAACAAGAACAACAAGAACAACAAGAACAACAAGAACAACAAGAACGACAAGAACAACATCAACAAGAACAACAAAAACAACAAGAACAACAACAACAACAAGAACAACAAGAACAACAAGAACAACAAGAACAACAAGAACAACAAGAACAACAAGAACAACAAGAACAACAAGCACAACAAGAACAACAAGAACAACAAGAACAAAAAAGAACAAAAACAGGAACAACAACAACAACAACAATAACAACAACAAGAACAACAAGAACAACAAGAACAACAAGAACAACAAGAACAACAAGAACAACAAGAACAACAAGAACAACAAGAACAACAAGAGCAACAAGAACAACAAGAACAACAAGAACAACGAGAACAACAAGAACAACAAGAATAACAAGAACAACAAGAACAACAAGAACATCAACAACCAGAACAACAAGAACAACAACAAGAACATCAACAACCAGAACAACAAGAACAACAACAAGAACAACTAGAACAAGAACAACAAGAACAACAAGAACAACAAGAACAACAAGAACATCAAGAACAACAAGAACAACAAGAACAACAAGAACATCAAGAACAACAAGAACAACAAGAACAACAAGAACAACAAGAACAACAAGAACAACAAGAACAACAAGAACAACAAGAACAACAAGAACAACAAGAACAACAAGAACAACAAGAACAACAAGAACAACAAGAACAACAAGAACAACAAGAACAACAAGAACAACAAGAACAACAAGAACAACAAGAACAACAAGAACAACAAGAACAACAAGAACAACAAGAACAACAAGAACAACAAGAACAACAAGAACAACAAGAACAACAAGAACAACAAGAACAACAAGAACAACAAGAACAAAAAAGAACAAAAACAGGAACAACAACAACAACAACAACAATAACAACAACAAGAACAACAAGAACAACAAGAACAACAAGAACAACAAGAACAACAAGAACAACAAGAACAACAAGAACAACAAGAACAACAAGAACAACAAGAACAACAAGAACAACAAGAACAACAAGAACAAC
>NW_027476089.1:4477500-4495000 GCF_051020955.1 Megalopta genalis | reverse complement strand
CAATAACAGCACCAAGATGAACAACAAGAACATCAACAACCAGAACAACAAGAACAACAAGAACAACAAGAACAACAAGAACAACAAGAACAACAAGAACAACAAGAACAACAAGAACAACAAGAACAACAAGAACAACAAGAACAACAAGAACAACAAGAACAACAAGAACAACAAGAACAACAAGAACAACAAGAACAACAAGAACAACAAGAACAACAAGAACAACAAGAACAACAAGAACAACAAGAACAACAAGAACAACAAGAACAACAAGAACAACAAGAACAACAAGAACAACAAGAACAACAAGAACAACAAGAACAACAAGAACAACAAGAACAACAAGAACAACAAGAACAACAAGAACAACAAGAACAACAAGAACAACAAGAACAACAAGAACAACAACAACAAGATCAACAAGAACAACAAGATCAATAAGAACAACAAGAACAACAAGAACAACAAGAACAACAAGAACAACAAGAACAACAAGAACAACAAGAACAACAAGAACAACAAGAACAACAAGAACAACAAGAACAACAAGAACAACAAGAACAACAAGAACAACAAGAACAACAAGAACAACAAGAACATCAAGAACAACAAGAACAACAAGAAGAAGAACAACAACAACAACAAGATCAACAAGAACAACAAGAACAACAAGAACAACAAGAACAACAAGAACAACAAGAACAAGAACAGCAAGAACAACAACAACAAGAACTACATGAACAACAACAACAAGAACGACAAGAACAACAAAAACAACAACAACATGAACAACAAGAACAACAAGAACAACAAGAACAAGAACATCAAGGACAACAACAACAAGAACTACATGAACGTCAACAACAAGAATAACAAGAACAACAACAACATGTACCACAAGAACATCAACAACCAGAACAACCAGAACAACAAGAACAACAAGAGCAACAAGAGCAACAAGAGCCACAATAGCAACAAGAACAACAAGAACAACAAGAACAACAAGAACAACAAGAACAACAAGAACAACAAGAACAGCAAGGACAACAAGAACAACAAGAACAACAAGAACAACAAGAACAACAAGAATAAGGACAGCAAGGTCAACAACAACAAGAACTACATGAACGTCAACAACAAGAATAACAAGAACAACAACAACATGAACGACAAGAACATCAACAACCAGAACAACCAGAACAACAACAACAAGAACAACAAGAACAACAACAACATGAACAACAAGAACATCAACAACCAGAACAACAAGAACAACAACAACAACAAAAACAGGAACAACAACAACAACATCAAGAACAACAACAAGAACAACAAGAACAAGAACAACAAGAACAACAACAACATATACAACAAGAACATCAACAACCAGAACAACAAGAACAACAAGAACAACAAGAACAAGAACAACAAGAACAACAAGAACAACAAGAACAACAAGAACAAGAACAACAAGAACAAGAACAACAAGAACAACAAGAACAACAACAACATGAACCACAAGAACATCAACAGCCAGAACAACCAGAACAACAAGAACAACAAGAGCAACAAGAGCAACAAGAGCAACATGAACAACAAGAACAACAAGAACAACAAGAACAACAAGAACAACAAGAACAACAACAACAGGAACAACAAGAACAACAAGAACAGCAAGAACAACAAGAACAAGAACAGCAAGAGCAACAACAACAAGAACTACATGAACAACAAGAACATCAACAACCAGAGCAACAAGAACAACAACAACAAGAACAACTAGAACAACAACAACAAGAACAACAAGAACAACAAGAACATCAAGAACAACAAGAACAACAAGAACAACAAGAACAACAAGAACAACAAGAACATCAAGAACAACAAGATCTACAAGAACAACAAGAACGACAAGAACAGCCGGTACAACAAGAACAACAAGAACAACCTGAACAACAACAACAAGAACAACAACAAGAACAACAAGAACAACAACAACAACAACAACATGAACAACAAGAACCACTAGAACAAGAACAACAAGAACAACCAGAACAACAAGAACAACAAGAACAACAAGAGCAACAAGAACAACAAGAACAACAAGATCAACAAGAACAACAAGAACAACAAGAACAACAAGAACAACAAGAACAACAAGAACAACAAGAACAACAAGAACATCAAGAGCAACAAGAACAACAAGAACAACAAGAAAAGCAAGAACAACAAGAATAACAAGAACAACAAGAACAACAAGAACAACAAGAACAACAAGAACAACAAGAACAACAAGAACAACAAGAACAACAAGAACAACAAGAACAACAAGAACAACAAGAACAACAAGAACAACAAGAACAACAAGAACAACAAGAACAACAAGAACAACAAGAACAACAAGAACAACAACAACAAGAACAACAAGAACAGCAAGAACAACAAGAACAACAAGAACAGCAAGAACAACAAGAACAACAAGAACAACAAGAACAACAAGAACAACAAGAACAACAAGAGCAACAAGAACAATAAGAACAACAAGAACAACAAGAACAACAAGAACAACAAGAACAACAAGAACAACAAGAACACCAAGAACAACAAGAACAACAACAACAGGAACAACAAGAACAACAAGAACAGCAAGAACAACAAGAACAAGAACAGCAAGAACAACAACAACATGAAACTACATGAACAACAACAACGAGAACGGCAAGAACAACATCAACAAGAACAACAAAAACAACAAGAACAACAACAACAATAACAACAAGAACAAGAACAACAACAACATGAACGACAAGAACATCAACAACCAAAACAACAAGAAGAACAACAACAACAAAAACAGGAACAACAACAACAAGAACAAGAACAACAACAAGAACAACAAGAACAACAATAACAGCACCAAGATGAACAACAAGAACATCAACAACCAGAACAACAAGAACAACAAGAACAACAAGAACAACAAGAACAACAAGAACAACAAGAACAACAAGAACAACAAGAACAACAAGAACAACAAGAACAACAAGAACAACAAGAACAACAAGAACAACAAGAACAACAAGAACAACAAGAACAACAAGAACAACAAGAACAACAAGAACAACAAGAACAACAAGAACAACAAGAACAACAAGAACAACAAGAACAACAAGAACAACAAGAACAACAAGAACAACAAGAACAACAAGAACAACAAGAACAACAAGAACAACAAGAACAACAAGAACAACAAGAACAACAAGAACAACAAGAACAACAAGAACAACAAGAACAACAAGAACAACAAGAACAACAAGAACAACAAGAACAACAAGAACAACAAGAACAACAAGAACAACAAGAACAACAAGAACAACAAGAACAACAAGAACAACAAGAACAACAAGAACACCAAGAACAACAAGAACAACAAGAACAACAAGAACAACAAGAACAACAAGAACAACAAGAACAACAAGAACAACAAGAGCAACAAGAACAACAAGAGCAACAAGAACAACAAGAACAACAAGAACAACAAGAACAACAAGAACAACAAGAACAACAAGAGCAACAAGAACAACAAGAACAACAAGAACAACAAGAACAACAAGAGCAACAAGAACAACAAGAACAACAAGAACAACAAGAACAACAAGAGCAACAAGAACAACAAGAACAACAAGAACAACAAGAACAACAAAAACAACAAGAACAACAAGAACAACAACAACAATAACAACAAGAACAACAAGAACAACAAGAACAACAAGAACAACAAGAACAACAAGAACAACAAGAACAACAAGAACAACAAGAACAACAAGAACAACAAGAATAACAAGAACAACAAGAACAACAAGAACAACAAGAACAACCAGAACAACAAGAACAACAAGAACAACAAGAACAACAAGAGCAACAAGAACAACAAGAACAACAAGAACATCAAGAACAACAAGAACGACAAGAACAACAAGAATAACAAGAACAACAAGAACGATAAGAACGACAAGAACAACAAGAACGACAAGAACGACAAGAACAACAAGAACAACAAGAACGACAAGAACGACAAGAACAACAAGAACAACAAGAACAACAAGAACAACAAGAACAACAAGAACAACAACAACAAGTACAACAAGAACAACAAGAACAAGAACATCAAGAACAACAACAAGAAGCACTACATGAACAACAACAACAAGAACAACAAGAACAACAACAACAACAAAAACAGGAACAACAACAAGAACAACAACAACAACAAGAACAAGAAGAACGACAACAACAAGAACAACAAGAACAACAACAACATGAACAACAATAACATCAACAACCAGATCAACAAGAACAGCAAGAACAACAAGAACAACAAGAACAACAAGAACAACAAGAACAACAAGAACAACAAGAACAACAAGAACAACAAGAACAACAAGAACAACAAGAACATCAAGATCAACAAGAACAACAAGAACAACAAGAACATCAAGAACAACAAGAACAACAACAACAACAACAACAAGAACAACAAGAACAACAAGAACAACAAGAACAACAAGAACAACAAGAACAACAAGAACAACAAGAACAACAAGAACAACAAGAACAACAAGAACAACAAGAACAACAAGAACAACAAGAACAACAAGAACAACAAGAACAACAAGAACAACAAGAACAACAAGAACAACAAGAACAACAAGAACAACAAGAACAACAAGAACAACAAGAACAACAAGAACAACAAGAACAACAAGAACGACAAGAACAACAAGAACAACAAGAACAACAAGAACAACAAGAACAACAAGAACAACAAGAACAACAAGAACAACAAGAACAACAAGAACAACAAGAACAACATGAACAACAAGAACAACAAGAACAACAAGAACGACAAGAACAGCCGGTACAACAAGAACAACAAGAACAACCTGTACAACAACAACAGGAACAACAACAAGAACAACAAGAACAACAACAACAAGAACAAGAAGAACAACAACAACATGAACAACAAGAACATCAACAACCAGAACAACAAGAACAACAACAACAACAAAAACAGGAACAACAACAACAACATCAAGAACAACAACAAGAACAACAAGAACAAGAACAACAAGAACAACAACAACATGTACAACAAGAACATCAACAACCAGAACAACAAGAACAACAAGAACAACAAGAACAAGAACAACAAGAACAACAAGAACAACAAGAACAACAAGAACAAGAACAACAAGAACAACAAGAATAACAACAACATGAACCACAAGAACATCAACAGCCAGAACAACCAGAACAACAAGAACAACAAGAGCAACAAGAGCAACAAGAGCAACATGAACAACAAGAACAACAAGAACAACAAGAACAACAAGAACAACAAGAACAACAAGAACAACAACAACAGGAACAACAAGAACAACAAGAACAACAAGAACAACAAGAACAACAAGAACAACAAGAACAACAAGAACAACAAGAACAACAAGAACATCAAGAGCAACAAGAACAACAAGAACAACAAGAAAAGCAAGAACAACAAGAATAACAAGAACAACAAGAACAACAAGAACAACAAGAACAACAAGAACAACAAGAACAACAAGAACAACAAGAATAACAAGAACAACAAGAACAACAAGAACAACAAGAACAACAAGAACAACAAGAACAACAAGAACAACAAGAACAACAAGAACATCAAGAACAACAAGAACAACAAGAACAACAAGAACAACAAGAACAACAACAACAAGAACAACAAGAACAGCAAGAACAACAAGAACAACAAGAACAACAAGAACAACAAGAACAACAAGAGCAACAAGAACAATAAGAACAACAAGAACAACAAGAACAACAAGAACAACAAGAACAACAAGAACAACAAGAACAACAAGAATAAGGACAGCAAGGTCAACAACAACAAGAACTACATGAACGTCAACAACAAGAATAACAAGAACAACAACAACATGAACGACAAGAACATCAACAACCAGAACAACCAGAACAACAACAACAAGAACAACAAGAACAACAACAACATGAACAACAAGAACATCAACAACCAGAACAACAAGAACAACAACAACAACAAAAACAGGAACAACAACAACAACATCAAGAACAACAACAAGAACAACAAGAACAAGAACAACAAGAACAACAACAACATGTACAACAAGAACATCAACAACCAGAACAACAAGAACAACAAGAACAACAAGAACAAGAACAACAAGAACAACAAGAACAACAAGAACAACAAGAACAAGAACAACAAGAACAAGAACAACAAGAACAACAAGAACAACAACAACATGAACCACAAGAACATCAACAGCCAGAACAACCAGAACAACAAGAACAACAAGAGCAACAAGAGCAACAAGAGCAACATGAACAACAAGAACAACAAGAACAACAAGAACAACAAGAACAACAAGAACAACAACAACAGGAACAACAAGAACAACAAGAACAGCAAGAACAACAAGAACAAGAACAGCAAGAGCAACAACAACAAGAACTACATGAACAACAAGAACATCAACAACCAGAGCAACAAGAACAACAACAACAAGAACAACTAGAACAACAACAACAAGAACAACAAGAACAACAAGAACATCAAGAACAACAAGAACAACAAGAACAACAAGAACAACAAGAACAACAAGAACATCAAGAACAACAAGATCTACAAGAACAACAAGAACGACAAGAACAGCCGGTACAACAAGAACAACAAGAACAACCTGAACAACAACAACAAGAACAACAACAAGAACAACAAGAACAACAACAACAACAACAACATGAACAACAAGAACCACTAGAACAAGAACAACAAGAACAACCAGAACAACAAGAACAACAAGAACAACAAGAGCAACAAGAACAACAAGAACAACAAGATCAACAAGAACAACAAGAACAACAAGAACAACAAGAACAACAAGAACAACAAGAACAACAAGAACAACAAGAACATCAAGAGCAACAAGAACAACAAGAACAACAAGAAAAGCAAGAACAACAAGAATAACAAGAACAACAAGAACAACAAGAACAACAAGAACAACAAGAACAACAAGAACAACAAGAACAACAAGAACAACAAGAACAACAAGAACAACAAGAACAACAAGAACAACAAGAACAACAAGAACAACAAGAACAACAAGAACAACAAGAACAACAAGAACAACAAGAACAACAACAACAAGAACAACAAGAACAGCAAGAACAACAAGAACAACAAGAACAGCAAGAACAACAAGAACAACAAGAACAACAAGAACAACAAGAACAACAAGAACAACAAGAGCAACAAGAACAATAAGAACAACAAGAACAACAAGAACAACAAGAACAACAAGAACAACAAGAACAACAAGAACACCAAGAACAACAAGAACAACAACAACAGGAACAACAAGAACAACAAGAACAGCAAGAACAACAAGAACAAGAACAGCAAGAACAACAACAACATGAAACTACATGAACAACAACAACGAGAACGGCAAGAACAACATCAACAAGAACAACAAAAACAACAAGAACAACAACAACAATAACAACAAGAACAAGAACAACAACAACATGAACGACAAGAACATCAACAACCAAAACAACAAGAAGAACAACAACAACAAAAACAGGAACAACAACAACAAGAACAAGAACAACAACAAGAACAACAAGAACAACAATAACAGCACCAAGATGAACAACAAGAACATCAACAACCAGAACAACAAGAACAACAAGAACAACAAGAACAACAAGAACAACAAGAACAACAAGAACAACAAGAACAACAAGAACAACAAGAACAACAAGAACAACAAGAACAACAAGAACAACAAGAACAACAAGAACAACAAGAACAACAAGAACAACAAGAACAACAAGAACAACAAGAACAACAAGAACAACAAGAACAACAAGAACAACAAGAACAACAAGAACAACAAGAACAACAAGAACAACAAGAACAACAAGAACAACAAGAACAACAAGAACAACAAGAACAACAAGAACAACAAGAACAACAAGAACAACAAGAACAACAAGAACAACAAGAACAACAAGAACAACAAGAACAACAAGAACAACAAGAACAACAAGAACAACAAGAAAAACAAGAACAACAAGAACAACAAGAACAACAAGAACAACAAGAACAACAAGAACAACAAGAACAACAAGAACAACAAGAACAACAAGAACAACAAGAACACCAAGAACAACAAGAACAACAAGAACAACAAGAACAACAAGAACCACAAGAACAACAAGAACAACAAGAACAACAAGAGCAACAAGAACAACAAGAGCAACAAGAACAACAAGAACAACAAGAACAACAAGAACAACAAGAACAACAAGAACAACAAGAGCAACAAGAACAACAAGAACAACAAGAACAACAAGAACAACAAGAGCAACAAGAACAACAAGAACAACAAGAACAACAAGAACAACAAGAGCAACAAGAACAACAAGAACAACAAGAACAACAAGAACAACAAAAACAACAAGAACAACAAGAACAACAACAACAATAACAACAAGAACAACAAGAACAACAAGAACAACAAGAACAACAAGAACAACAAGAACAACAAGAACAACAAGAACAACAAGAACAACAAGAACAACAAGAATAACAAGAACAACAAGAACAACAAGAACAACAAGAACAACCAGAACAACAAGAACAACAAGAACAACAAGAACAACAAGAGCAACAAGAACAACAAGAACAACAAGAACATCAAGAACAACAAGAACGACAAGAACAACAAGAATAACAAGAACAACAAGAACGATAAGAACGACAAGAACAACAAGAACGACAAGAACGACAAGAACAACAAGAACAACAAGAACGACAAGAACGACAAGAACAACAAGAACAACAAGAACAACAAGAACAACAAGAACAACAAGAACAACAACAACAAGTACAACAAGAACAACAAGAACAAGAACATCAAGAACAACAACAAGAAGCACTACATGAACAACAACAACAAGAACAACAAGAACAACAACAACAACAAAAACAGGAACAACAACAAGAACAACAACAACAACAAGAACAAGAAGAACGACAACAACAAGAACAACAAGAACAACAACAACATGAACAACAATAACATCAACAACCAGATCAACAAGAACAGCAAGAACTACAAGAACAACAAGAACAACAAGAACAACAAGAACAACAAGAACAACAAGAACAACAAGAACAACAAGAACAACAAGAACAACAAGAACATCAAGATCAACAAGAACAACAAGAACAACAAGAACATCAAGAACAACAAGAACAACAACAACAACAACAACAAGAACAACAAGAACAACAAGAACAACAAGAACAACAAGAACAACAAGAACAACAAGAACAACAAGAACAACAAGAACAACAAGAACAACAAGAACAACAAGAACAACAAGAACAACAAGAACAACAAGAACAACAAGAACAACAAGAACAACAAGAACAACAAGAACAACAAGAACAACAAGAACAACAAGAACAACAAGAACAACAAGAACAACAAGAACAACAAGAACAACAAGAACAACAAGAACGACAAGAACAACAAGAACAACAAGAACAACAAGAACAACAAGAACAACAAGAACAACAAGAACAACAAGAACAACAAGAACAACAAGAACAACAAGAACAACATGAACAACAAGAACAACAAGAACAACAAGAACGACAAGAACAGCCGGTACAACAAGAACAACAAGAACAACCTGTACAACAACAACAGGAACAACAACAAGAACAACAAGAACAACAACAACAAGAACAAGAAGAACAACAACAACATGAACAACAAGAACATCAACAACCAGAACAACAAGAACAACAACAACAACAAAAACAGGAACAACAACAACAACATCAAGAACAACAACAAGAACAACAAGAACAAGAACAACAAGAACAACAACAACATGTACAACAAGAACATCAACAACCAGAACAACAAGAACAACAAGAACAACAAGAACAAGAACAACAAGAACAACAAGAACAACAAGAACAACAAGAACAAGAACAACAAGAACAACAAGAATAACAACAACATGAACCACAAGAACATCAACAGCCAGAACAACCAGAACAACAAGAACAACAAGAGCAACAAGAGCAACAAGAGCAACATGAACAACAAGAACAACAAGAACAACAAGAACAACAAGAACAACAAGAACAACAAGAACAACAACAACAGGAACAACAAGAACAACAAGAACAACAAGAACAACAAGAACAACAAGAACAACAAGAACAACAAGAACAACAAGAACAACAAGAACATCAAGAGCAACAAGAACAACAAGAACAACAAGAAAAGCAAGAACAACAAGAATAACAAGAACAACAAGAACAACAAGAACAACAAGAACAACAAGAACAACAAGAACAACAAGAACAACAAGAATAACAAGAACAACAAGAACAACAAGAACAACAAGAACAACAAGAACAACAAGAACAACAAGAACAACAAGAACAACAAGAACATCAAGAACAACAAGAACAACAAGAACAACAAGAACAACAAGAACAACAACAACAAGAACAACAAGAACAGCAAGAACAACAAGAACAACAAGAACAACAAGAACAACAAGAACAACAAGAGCAACAAGAACAATAAGAACAACAAGAACAACAAGAACAACAAGAACAACAAGAACAACAAGAACAACAAGAACACCAAGAACAACAAGAACAACAAGAACAACAAGAACAACAACAACAGGAACAACAAGAACAACAAGAACAGCAAGAACAACAAGAACAAGAACAGCAAGAACAACAACAACATGAAACTACATGAACAACAACAACGAGAACGGCAAGAACAACATCAACAAGAACAACAAAAACAACAAGAACAACAACAACAATAACAACAAGAACAAGAACAACAACAACATGAACGACAAGAACATCAACAACCAAAACAACAAGAAGAACAACAACAACAAAAACAGGAACAACAACAACAAGAACAAGAACAACAACAAGAACAACAAGAACAACAATAACAGCACCAAGATGAACAACAAGAACATCAACAACCAGAACAACAAGAACAACAAGAACAACAAGAACAACAAGAACAACAAGAACAACAAGAACAACAAGATCAACAAGAACAACAAGAACAACAAGAACAACAAGAACAACAAGAACAACAAGAACAACAAGAACAACAAGAACAACAAGAACAACAAGAACAACAAGAACAACAAGAACAACAAGAACAACAAGAACATCAAGAACAACAAGAACAACAACAACAACAACAACATGAACAACAAGAACAACAAGAACAACAAGAACAACAAGAACAACAAGAACAACAAGAACAACAAGAACAACAAGAACAACAAGAACAACAAGAACAACAAGAACAACAAGAACAACAAGAACAACAAGAACAACAAGAACAACAAGAACAACAAGAACAACAAGAACAACAAGAACAACAAGAACAACAAGAACAACAAGAACAACAAGAACAACAAGAGCAACAAGAACAACAAGAACAACAAGAACAACAAGAACGACAAGAACAGCCGGTACAACAAGAACAACAAGAACAACCTGTACAACAACAACAGGAACAACAACAAGAACAACAAGAACAACAACAACAAGAACAACAAGAACATCAACAACCAGAACAGCAAGAAGAACAAAAAGAACAAGAAGAACAAAAAGAACAAGAACAACAAGAACAACAAGAACAACAAGAACAACAAGAACAACAAGAACAACAAGAACAACAAGAACAACAAGGACAACAAGAACAACAAGAGCAACAAAAACAACAAGAACAACAAGAACAACATGAACAACAAGAACAACAAGAACAACAAGAACAACAAGAACAACAAGAACAACAAGAACAACAAGAACAACAAGAACAACAAGAACAACAAGAACATCAAGATCAACAAGAACAACAAGAACAACAAGAACAACAAGAACAACAGGAACAACAAGAACAACAAGAACAACAAGAACAACAAGAACAACAAGAACAACAAGAACAACAAGAACAACAAGAACAACAAGAACAACAAGAACAACAAGAACAACAAGAACAACAAGAACAACAAGAACAACAAGAACAACAAGAACAACAAGAACAACAAGAACAACAAGAACAACAAGAACAACAAGAACAACAAGAACATCAAGAACAACAAGAACAACAACAACAACAACAACATGAACAACAAGAACAACAAGAACAACAAGAACAACAAGAACAACAAGAACATCAAGAACAACAAGAACAACAACAACAACAACAACATGAACAACAAGAACAACAAGAACAACAAGAACAACAAGAACAACAAGAACAACAGGAACAACAAGAACAACAAGAACAACAAGAACAACAAGAACAACAAGAGCAACAAGAACAACAAGAACAACAAGAACAACAAGAACAACAAGAACAACAAGAACGACAAGAACAGCCGGTACAACAAGAACAACAAGAACAACCTGTACAACAACAACAGGAACAACAACAAGAACAACAAGAACAACAACAACAAGAACAAGAAGAACAACAACAACATGAACAACAAGAACATCAACAACCAGAACAACAAGAACAACAACAACAACAAAAACAGGAACAACAATAACAACAACAAGAACAACAACAAGAACAACAAGAACAACAACAACAAGAACAACAACAACATGAACAACAAGAACATCAACAACCAGAACAGCAAGAAGAACAAAAAGAACAAGAAGAACAAAAAGAACAAGAACAACAAGAACAACAAGAACAACAAGAACAACAAGAACAACAAGAACAACAAGAACAACAAGAACAACAAGGACAACAAGAACAACAAGAGCAACAAAAACAACAAGAACAACAAGAACAACATGAACAACAAGAACAACAAGAACAACAAGAACAACAAGAACAACAAGAACAACAAGAACAACAAGAACAACAAGAGCAACAAGAACAACAAGAACAACAAGAACAACAAGAACATCAAGATCAACAAGAACAACAAGAACAACAAGAACAACAAGAACAACAGGAACAACAAGAACAACAAGAACAACAAGAACAACAAGAACAACAAGAACAACAAGAACAACAAGAACAACAAGAACAACAAGAACAACAAGAACAACAAGAACAACAAGAACAACAAGAACAACAAGAACAACAAGAACAACAAGAACAACAAGAACAACAAGAACAACAAGAACAACAAGAACATCAAGAACAACAAGAACAACAACAACAACAACAACATGAACAACAAGAACAACAAGAACAACAAGAACAACAAGAACAACAAGAACAACAAGAACAACAAGAACAACAAGAACAACAAGAACAACAAGAACAACAAGAACAACAAGAACAACAAGAACAACAAGAACAACAAGAACAACAAGAACAACAAGAACAACAAGAACAACAAGAACAACAAGAACAACAAGAACAACAAGAGCAACAAGAACAACAAGAACAACAAGAACAACAAGAACAACAAGAGCAACAAGAACAACAAGAACAACAAGAACAACAAGAACAACAAGAACAACAAGAACAACAAGAACAACAAGAACAACAAGAGCAACAAGAACAACAAGAACAAGAAGAACAACAAGAACAACAAGAGCAACAAGAACAACAAGAACAACAAGAACAACAAGAACAACAAGAGCAACAAGAACAACAAGAACAACAAGAACAACAAGAATAACAAGAACAACAAGAACAACAAGAACAACCAGAACAACAAGAACAACAAGAACAACAAGAACAACAAGAACAACAAGAACAACAAGAACAACAAGAACAACAAGAACAACAAGAACAACAAGAACAACAAGAATAACAAGAACAACAAGAACAACAAGAACAACAAGAACAACCAGAACAACAAGAACAACAAGAACAACAAGAACAACAAGAACAACAAGAACAACAAGAACATCAAGAACAACAAGAACGACAAGAACAACAAGAACGATAAGAACAACAAGAACGATAAGAACGACAAGAACAACAAGAACGACAAGAACGACAAGAACAACAAGAACAACAAGAACGACAAGAACAACAAGAACGACAAGAACAACAAGAACAACAAGAACAACAAGAACAACAAGAGCAACAAAAACAACATGAACAACAAGAACAACAAGAACAACAAGAACAACAAGAACAACAAGAACAACAAGAACAACAAGAACAACAAGAACAACAAGAACAACAAGAACAACAAGAACAACAAGAACAACAAGAACATCAAGATCAACAAGAACAACAAGAACAACAAGAACAACAAGAACAACAAGAACAACAGGAACAACAAGAACAACAAGAACAACAAGAACAACAAGAACAACAAGAACAACAAGAACAACAACAACAAGAACAACAACAACATGAACAACAAGAACATCAACAACCAGAACAACAAGAAGAACAAAAAGAACAAGAAGAACAAAAAGAACAAGAACAACAAGAACAACAAGAACAACAAGAACAGCAAGAACATCAAGAACAACAAGAACAACAAGAACAACAAGAACAACAAGAACAACAAGAACAACAAGAACAACAAGAACAACAAGAGCAACAAAAACAACAAGAACAACAAGAACAACATGAACAACAAGAACAACAAGAACAACAAGAACAACAAGAACAACAAGAACAACAAGAACAACAAGAACAACAAGAACAACAAGAACAACAAGAACAACAAGAACAACAAGAACAACAAGAACAACAAGAACATCAAGATCAACAAGAACAACAAGAACAACAAGAACAACAAGAACAACAAGAACAACAGGAACAACAGGAACAACAAGAACAACAAGAACAACAAGAACAACAAGAACAACAAGAACAACAAGAACAACAAGAACAACAAGAACAACAAGAACAACAAGAACAACAACAACAATAACAACAAGAACAACAAGAACAACAAGAACAACAAGAACAACAAGAACAACAAGAACAACAAGAACATCAAGAACAACAAGAACAACAACAACAACAACAACATGAACAACAAGAACAACAAGAACAACAAGAACAACAAGAACAACAAGAACAACAAGAACAACAAGAACAACAAGAACAACAAGAACAACAAGAACAACAAGAACAACAAGAACAACAAGAACAACAAGAACAACAAGAACAACAAGAACAACAAGAACAACAAGAACAACAAGAACAACAAGAACAACAAGAACAACAAGAACAACAAGAACAACAAGAACAACAAGAACAACAAGAACAACAAGAACAACAAGAACAACAAGAACAACAAGAACAACAAGAACAACAAGAACAACAAGAACAACAAGAACAACAAGAACAACAAGAACAACAAGAACAACAAGAACAACAAGAACAACAAGAACAACAAGAACAACAAGAACAACAAGAACAACAAGAACAACAAGAACAACAAGAACAACAAGAACAACCAGAACAACAAGAACAACAAGAACAACAAGAACAACAAGAACGACAAGAACGACAAGAACAACAAGAACGATAAGAACAACAAGAACGATAAGAACGACAAGAACAACAAGAACGACAAGAACGACAAGAACGACAAGAACGACAAGAACAACAAGAACAACAAGAACAACAAGAACAACAAGAACAACAAGAACAACAAGAACAACAAGAACAACAAGAACAACCAGAACAACAAGAACAACAAGAGCAACAAGAACAACAAGAACAACAAGAACATCAAGAACAACAAGAACGACAAGAACAACAAGAACGATAAGAACAACAAGAACGATAAGAACGACAAGAACAACAAGAACGACAAGAACGACAAGAACAACAAGAACAACAAGAACGACAAGAACGACAAGAACAACAAGAACAACAAGAACAACAAGAACAACAAGAACAACAAGAACAACAACAACAAGTACAACAAGAACAACAAGAACAAGAACATCAAGAACAACAACAAGAAGCACTACATGAACAACAACAACAAGAACAACAAGAACAACAACAACAACAAAAACAGGAACAACAACAAGAACAACAACAACAACAAGAACAAGAAGAACGACAACAACAAGAACAACAAGAACAACAACAACATGAACAACAATAACATCAACAACCAGATCAACAAGAACAGCAAGAACAACAAGAACAACAAGAACAACAAGATCATCAAGAACAACAAGAACAACAAGAACGACAAGAACAGCCGGTACAACAAGAACAACAAGAACAACCTGTACAACAACAACAGGAACAACAACAAGAACAACAAGAACAACAACAACAAGAACAAGAAGAACAACAACAACATGAACAACAAGAACATCAACAACCAGAACAACAAGAACAACAACAACAACAAAAACAGGAACAACAATAACAACAACAAGAACAACAACAAGAACAACAACAACAAGAACAACAACAACATGAACAACAAGAACATCAACAACCAGAACAGCAAGAAGAACAAAAAGAACAAGAAGAACAAAAAGAACAAGAACAACAAGAACAACAAGAACAACAAGAACAACAAGAACAACAAGAACAACAAGAACAACAAGGACAACAAGAACAACAAGAGCAACAAAAACAACAAGAACAACAAGAACAACATGAACAACAAGAACAACAAGAACAACAAGAACAACAAGAACAACAAGAACAACAAGAACAACAAGAACAACAAGAACAACAAGAACAACAAGAACGACAAGAACGACAAGAACAACAAGAACGATAAGAACAACAAGAACGATAAGAACGACAAGAACAACAAGAACGACAAGAACGACAAGAACTACAAGAACGACAAGAACAACAAGAACAACAAGAACAACAAGAACAACAAGAACAACAAGAACAACAAGAACAACAAGAACAACAAGAACAACCAGAACAACAAGAACAACAAGAGCAACAAGAACAACAAGAACAACAAGAACATCAAGAACAACAAGAACGACAAGAACAACAAGAACGATAAGAACAACAAGAACGATAAGAACGACAAGAACAACAAGAACGACAAGAACGACAAGAACAACAAGAACAACAAGAACGACAAGAACGACAAGAACAACAAGAACAACAAGAACAACAAGAACAACAAGAACAACAAGAACAACAACAACAAGTACAACAAGAACAACAAGAACAAGAACATCAAGAACAACAACAAGAAGCACTACATGAACAACAACAACAAGAACAACAAGAACAACAACAACAACAAAAACAGGAACAACAACAAGAACAACAACAACAACAAGAACAAGAAGAACGACAACAACAAGAACAACAAGAACAACAACAACATGAACAACAATAACATCAACAACCAGATCAACAAG